>NC_050194.1:23430787-23578287 GCF_008315115.2 Sander lucioperca | reverse complement strand
AAGTTCAAAGTTAAATAAAAAAGCCATATTATCATATTATCATATCATATTATTATCATTATTTTAATGTAAACTGGTTATTTTATCTGTATACTATCCCTATTTCATCTGTATATTATCCCTTAGTATTTATATATTTTATTTTTCCATTTTCTTCCCTATGTGTCCTATTAAGTGATTTATTCTGTTGTCATTGTTGTAGTCATGGATATATATTACACTGACCGGTTCGGTTGTAGTTCCCAAACTGGCCTGCAATATTCGCCAGGACACCAGGGGGCGCTATGACACGATTTGTTGACGTCACCGACGAGGAAGTACTTTACTTCCTGGCAATCAAAATGGAAACAGTTGTACTAAAGTAGCTTTATTATATCACATTAATCAACCTAAGTTTCCCGCATACTGTACTTCTGAGCCGTTTTTGAGTATCATTTAACACTGGACTGCTAATGTTAAAGCTAACGTTATCGAAGAAGTGCGTATTTTTTGGGGAGAATTGTGAACGATAGTGACAAAAACAAGACATATCCTCTCAGCTAACGTGAACTATCACGTTAAACTTCTCTTACCTGACATTATTCTGCGATAAACACGCTCGTAGTTTATATTCTCCGTTTAAACTTCGGACCAGACATCAGCAGCATGCATCGGAGAGGCGTTGGTGCGGGAGCGATAGCCAAAAAGAAGCTGGCAGAGGTAACTTCAACGTTACATTTTGTGTTTTCACATTAAGTTTAGTTGGAGAAACACTTTCATATCTAACCTGTGTTTATTTGTTCTGTTTAGGCCAAATATAAGGAAAGAGGAACCGTGCTTGCAGAGGACCAAATTGTCCAAGTGAGTTTTTCTTAGAGCTGGGCGATATGGAAAAAAAATCAAATATCACGATATTTTTGACAAAATACCTCAATGTCGATATTGTGGCGATAGTGTAGTGTGTAGTAGAGGTGCAACGAGGAATCGATTAATCGATTAGTTGTCAACTATTAAATTAATCGCCAACTATTTTAATAATCGATTTGAGTCATTTTTTTATTAAAAAAAATAAGATTTCTCTGATTCCAGCTTGTTAAATGTGAATATCTTCTAGTTTCTTCTCTCCTCTGTGAGAGTAAACTGAATATCTTTTGAGTTTTGGACAAAACAAGACATTTGAGGACGTCCTCTTGGGCTTTGGGGAAACACTGATCCACATTTTTCACCATGTTTTGACATTTTTATAAATCAAACAACTAATCGATTAATCGAGAAAATAATCGACAGATTAATCGACTATGAAAATAATCGTTAGTTGCAGCCCTAGTGTGTAGTGTGACTATTGGTGCTTTCACAAAATATTAACACAATGAGTTTTGATAAATAATCACCAATAATGTGAATACAATGACTAAGTGGGTAAAGGCAAATAATAGAAAAGCTAGAACAGTCTAGTAATGCTGCGTTCCAGGCAACCCGTAACTCGTGTTTTCACAACCTTCTACCGTGAAAGTTCCCTGGAACGGCAGTCAATCCCGTAACTTACTCCCCGTGAACTCGTACCAGATCGATGTACTCCCAGTTACAGTTTTTGACGTCACACACACATAAACAACAATGTCAACCCCTGTTGATGCTGTACAGACGCCGGTGAGTAACGGTGAGAAATAGAAATAAATAGGCATAAATAGGCAACGTAGAGTAATTCCGCACATTGTAAAACAATACACATACGATTGTGTACTACTACAGGTTATGTTTATTAAATGAAGGCCCAAAATATGTCGCCGACTAGAAATCGCTAGTATCAGCTAGCGCTAGCTACCGTCAACGTTAGGTAGCCACTAGCTAACGCTAGCTAGAAGGGTTTGTGGTGACTTTGCCTGGAACGCTACCAAGTCGTGAGTCGTGACTTGAAGTTGTAACTTACGGGTGAAAAATTGGGTCTGGAACGCAGCATAAGTTCAGAAAATGACATCACTTTACTGTAATGCAGCCTTTAAAACCAGGAAAAGACCACTTGTGTCATATCAGGATATTACGATATCCAAAATCTAAGACGATATCTAGTCTCGTATATCGATGTCGATATAATATTGATATATTGCCCAGGCCTAGTTTTTATGTCAACAGAATTTCAATTTTTATAAAGATTAAAAAACACTGAAAACCTTTTATCCATGTAACAATTTCCTAAGTAAATACAAATGTATTTCCAGTGGTGGAATGTACTGTAGCTAAACACATTTACCCAATTACTGTACTTAAGTACAACTTTAAAGTACTTGTACTTTGCTTGAGTATTTTCATTTGATGCTGCTTTATGGTTCTACTCCATTACAGTTATTTGATAACTTTAGTTACTTTGCAGATTAAGATTCTTAATAAAATATGAATTCACATTATACACAATAAAATACACATTCATGCCTTAATAATTATAATTAGTATTACTGGCAAAAAAGAAATCATTTATGAATCAAAAACAAATCCTCCTTAAAGAATCAAAATAAATATTTTCTATACAGTACCTGCTTCCAGTACAAATCTAAATCTGCAATATATTTTTTTGCAGTTTTCTTTTGTCTAATGGTATTCTCCCGTTGTGCATTTACTCACCGGTTTCTGTTTTTCTGCCAGATGTCGAAGCAGTTGGAGACCTTCAAGTCCAACCTGGAGGAGTTTGCCAGCAAGCATAAACAAGAAATCCGAAAGAACTCCGAGTTTAGGGTTCAGTTTCAGGAGATGTGTGCCACCATTGGAGTTGACCCACTTGCTTGTGAGAAACATTTTGAAAATAATCTGTAAAAATACAAAGTCAATTTGTTTAAAGGTCCAGTGTGTAACATGTTTAGTTGTTCATTATCAAAATCTGTGTTGCCCGTTCACAAACTTGTCCTTTTTCATGAATATTTACCACCACCGTCATTTCCAAGTATTCCTTTTGGCTTGAAATTTTACATTTGCATTTGCATGAACTGGGGTAGACGCTCCATATTCATGCTCCATCTTGAAATACGTTAGCCGGTAAGGGACATACAGGACATACTGCTCCGCCTTTCACGTTTTCGCTGTCACATGATAAACTCACAGCTGCTGCTAATGCTGCTAATGGGTATCGTAGCTTCCCGGCCCCGGCAAGTTTGAAGAAGGAAACATGGAGGACCACACGTACTCAAAATCCAAATTTCAGGAACAGGAGTCTTCTTCTTCGCCCAGAAAAAGAAAAAGGAGACTGAAAAGAGCAAGAGACCGGCTTTTTGAAGCGTGAAGGCTACCGTAGCTGTAATACGTACTTTGAACTGCGTGGCGCGAGAGAGTTGATTGCGATATATGATCTCAACGCTAGATGGGAGAAATTCCCACACATTGGACCTTTTAAAGCTTTAGTGCATGACTTTTTGATATTAATGAACGTCCGTTACATTCAAGCCATTGTCAAATGAGTTGCTACAAAGCTAATTAAGACTATCAGCTCCACACAACTCTCTTTGTATTTCTCAGTATGTTCAGAAGATTGTGTCGTCCGGTGACTTTCCCACATAGAAGCACGAGTGAAGATAATGACCTCTTCTGAAGAGTCCATCATGTTTTTTTAATCCTCCGTGTCCTCCGTGGCTACTAGCAACTGTGTGGAGGCGGGTGGTGCGCGATCACGAAGACTTGTATCACGTGGACACCCAGACAGTTTTGTTGTCATTACTTAGAATGTCTCATGGGGACGGCAGAAACTACAAACTATAGCTTTAAATCATATGTTAAAAAAATTACTTTTTAACCCCTTTTTCCTCATTTCTTTCTCCACAGCTGGCAAAGGTTTTTGGTCTGAGATGCTCGGTGTAGGTGACTTCTATTATGAGCTCGGTGTTCAGATTGTTGAAGTGTGCCTGGCCCTGAAACACAGAAATGGAGGTTTGTAATCTCTGGAAACTTATTTATTTATTCATTTCATGTTTATTTGAATAGGGACAGATGCTACGACATAGACATTTGTGCAACAAATCTCCAATGTACAGCATTTACAGCTATCGCTAATTTCCAATGCCTGTCCCTAGAAGGGCTTTTAAACATTGGCACATTAAAAAACATAAAGCACATAAACATACAAGACACATCCATCTGTACCACCCCTTTGCCACCCCACCCCCAAGCCATCCCACCACACCCCATGCCAGCCCACCCCTATATGTGACTACAGGTCTGATTTAGTGGTAATCATTGTGTTTGCCTGGTAACAAGGTGACAGAGAGGTGGATTTCTGGATCCAAGTGATCCCCAAAAGGGTAAAGACCACATGTAACATCTTACTGTTATTGTAGTTGTCAGTTGGAGGATGACAATTGATGTTTGTGTTGTTTTTTCTTTGGTCTGAGTGTATGTATGGTTAGCCGTTGTCTGAGTAGGTCTGCACGATTCGGGGAAAAATATGAAATACAATTTTTTTAGCTTAGAATTGATATCCCGATTCTCCGCCACGATTTCTTTTCTCACAAAGTGTAATGTTTATTGCACACATGAATGTCTTTTGGCAGTACCAAACATAGATTTTTTTTGCCACCTGTAGCACATTGCGCATCACCACAAGCCTGTAAACATAGAGGATCAATGAATGAAGAATATAAAGTACATACTGGCCATTTAAGTACAGTAGGCTACCAAAAATAGTGACATATAACACATTGAACTAAATATGGCCCTGACACAGGCTCTATCTTAACTCCTTGAACATGTCTTTACATAATTAAAACATGTTAATGTCAAATGCTTTCAATAAATTAATTGAAGGAGAAAAAAATATATATATCAAAGCCATTTAAAAATGAAATCGCGAACAGGGGTGAATCGAGATCGCGATTTTATAACGATTTATCATGTAGGCCTATGTCTGAGTCAAGTTTTTTATGTTATGTGCCATTCTTTTTAAGGTAACATTGGGTGTGTAACCTGTATGAATTGAAATATAAAATAAATGATTGAAAGAGGCAACTTAAGTCGATCTCAATCTAAACTCCATCCCAGATATCCTGCACATATTCAACACAGTGATATACCATCATTCCAGTCATGAACACCCTGCACGATGTAGACATCATGGTTAATAGTTTCGGGCTTTTAAATGTTGATGCGTGTATTATCTTTCAGGGCTTATTACTTTGGATGAACTCCATCAGAGAGTACTGAAGGGAAGAGGTAAATTTGCTCAGGATGTGAGCCAGTAAGTGTCCCTAATTCAATATTTCATGTGTCAGAGAAAATTCAAGCCATCATCTTTGGATCATTTGATGCCCGTGTGTCGGTCCCGAGTTGTATGATTAATGAAATGAAAAATGTGCTTCCCAGAGATGACTTGATGAGAGCCATAAAGAAACTGAAGGTGATGGGGAACGGCTTTGGGATGATTCCTGTTGGTGGTTCTTACTTGGTCCAGTCGGTCCCAGCAGAGCTCAACATGGACCACACTGTAGTCCTGCAGCTGGCCGAGGTAAGACACAGCTCCCAGGTCAATTATAGAAAGTGTTACAACTTTGTTTTTTAGTTCCTCACTTAGATGTATTCTTCCTGTTTTATCACTGACGTTTTCAATTGCGAGGAACTGACCTTTGTTCATGTAGTTTTTACCCTTTCAGTCATGTACTTGGACTTGTATAATTCAATTTACCTAATGGTCTCATGTTTAAGTCACAGTCAGTTTTTTGGTAAAAGAGAAATAGTGGCATTAACAGTAAAGCTACAGCTGCACAAGGTAAAATAAAAAGAGAAATATTGAATGTGCATCTTGTTCCTCCTTTTAGTAATTTAATAACCATCTCTTATGCTCAAAGAAAATAAAGAGATACGCTTTACTTGAAGGTATCTACATAAGAATAACATGACACTGTCATGAACGTGTCATAAACATAAACAAGTCATAAACATTTATGACATAACACTTCTTTTAGTAAGTGTCATTCGGTTTTTTGTCATGACAAGTTAGGGTTATGGTTCATGTGTTCATGACATGTCATGACAGTCTTCTGTAGATATTAGGCCTGTACGATAAATCGTTATAAAATCGCAATCTCGATTCAACCCTGTTAGATTCCTAAGATCGTGTCAGATCTGTGTACAAAATGTCTTTTTCCCCTCGCGTTGTTGGGAATAAGAGTTAAGGGTGAAGTCACTGGGGTGAAAAGAAATTCAACTGCAAAACAGGTTTTAAAGTCACTTTGTTGAAGCTATCCTATAAGCCTCGGTATGGATGGCATGGTGTTCTCAACGCGTAGCAAAAAGATCTTAGGTCCAGACATTAGTTCTCTTTGGGTGGTGTTCCCGTTTATTATAAAGGTAGAAAAAGGGTATTTCACATAAAATAGTACTTCACCCAGTGGTGATTACTAAAATGTTGTGGCTTATTGTCGGTGGAGTGGGTACTCGCTCGGTTACGGTAAGAACCGTGTGTTCCCCGCCTTCCACACCTTGCCCTCACTGATTGCCACACCTGTAGTTATACCTAATTCACAGTGACATACCACACCCAATGCAATACTTCCCCAAGTGGCTAAAATAAGTATTAACTAAATTAATCTAAACAAAAAAGTGGATATAAATGGCTCCTACACACTTGATGTCGCTATTTTCCAACTTACTGCTGTCCTCCATCTGTCGTACCACCGTGGGGAGAGGGAGGGGGAAGGAGGCTTCCCCCTCCCTCTCCCCACCAGGTGCCAAAAACAACGTGAGCTTTGCAGCTCTACCCGTAATGTTCTTTTCATGTTTGAACATGTTTGAAAAACCATACAGTACATACTTTACAGAGACCTACTGTATGTTTAAATACTGAAGAAGCTCTTACTTTAAGAGTTAGCAGCAATTTTACAGATTTTCTGTCGGAAAAGGCTTAATATCCCATAAAAGAGAGTGATCGTGGCTGTCCGGTACGATGTGATGTCTGTTTGTTTATTCATTTGTAGAAAAAGGGCTACGTCTCGGTGAGTGAGATCAAGGACAGTCTGAAATGGGAGAAGGAACGGGCTTGTCACATCCTGGTAAGTTCTTATCAGCTCATTTCAGGTCCCTGAACCACCGTTTGACACTAAAACTCCTGGTGCTTTAAAACAGGATATCTGCTCTCTAGAAACACAATTAATTCAGTATTAAAAGTCTTACATTTCATATAAAAAAATCTTAAATATTTTCACTTGCCTGCAGTAGACTTAAATATTAGTAATAAAATATGTTGGGAGACATTACCCACCTATAGAGTTGATCTAAAAGTGGGATTGTTGTGACACTGGTCTTGGCTACAGTAGTCAGGAAGTTCATTGTCCTTTATTTTGCTAATAAGGGACAATGACTTGTCACTTCTAAAAACATGACTTCAATGAATTACTCATTTTAAATTGTTTAACATGTCCTGCTGCTTATCCTGGTCCAGGTTGCGTTCATTTAAATTAATTATATCATTAGGCTAGGAATCATTTAGAATATCTATTGGCAACTATTTTGATAACTGATTAATCAATTCTGTTGTTTTTCAAGCAAAAAAGCCAAATATTCTCTGGTTTCAGCTTCTCAAATGAGAGGATTTGCTGGTTTTCTGTTTCATATATGACACTACATTTAATATCTTTGGGTTTTACACTGTTGGTTGGACAAAATGAAGATATCTCTTTGGGCTCTGAGAAGCTGAATTGCATTTTTTTTTATTAGAGTAACTGATTAATTGAGAATTGATAATCATTAGTTGCAGCCCTAGAACTATTGTTATATACTGGAAAGTACTGAAAAAATACTTTCTAACTTTGGATGATATGATTGAGTAAAAAGGTATTTAATTGCATTCTGCAAAAAAAAAAAAAAAAAAGAAATTCAATGTAAGTTGGTTGGGCGCCCTGTAGCTCACCAGGTTGAGGGTGCGTCCAAGGGCCAAGGGTCAGTCCTTTCTGCAGCGACCCAGGGTTTGATTCCGACCCGCGGCCCTTTGCTGCATGTCACTCTCTCTCCCCTTTAATGCCTTCAGCTGTCTTCTCAAAGGCCTAAAATGCCCCAAAAATATAATCTTTAAATGTAAGTTGGTGAACTGTGCAGAAACACTGTTGACCTCGACTTTTGGTTTTTCCAGGATCACCTGCTGAAAGAAGGCTTGGCTTGGTTGGACTCTCAAGCGCCTGGAGAAGCGCAGTACTGGCTGCCTGCTCTCTTCTCTGAGAGCACCTCCCGTGATGTCACACCAGAGGAGGCCAATCAGATGACACCTTAAGAAATGAAAGACCGCCAGCTGGTGACTGATTCAAAGACTTGTTGGTAAACAAAATGTGGCTGGTGGGAAGGCTCATGTGACGGAGTTGGCTGGG
Organism: Sander lucioperca; assembly: GCF_008315115.2. Classification (NCBI taxonomy): domain Eukaryota; kingdom Metazoa; phylum Chordata; class Actinopteri; order Perciformes; family Percidae; genus Sander; species Sander lucioperca. The sequence goes on along the minus strand of NC_050194.1, from coordinate 23,569,975 downwards.
TGAACTCCATCTGAGATTATTATCCGGACACGAGGAGAGAAAACTTTCCTCAACGGCTTCTCAGTAACATCTGCAATGAGTGAACTCACATGACTATGAGACACAACGCTGCGTATAAACTTCAGTTTTGTGTTGCTGGTGTTAACGGTTTATGGGTGGTTACGGATCGATGTACAGAGAACATGTAAATGTTTATGTATAAAGAATAACTTTTAAAACAAAATTAGCTGAATTCTACCACCTCTTTTTTATTTCACACGAACATTTAAATGCATTTTAATCATTTAAATTGATCATTCACATACATTCACCTGTTACATTGCTCAACCTCATATCAACAATTCATTCTGTCATACATTTTAAAATCAACAGAAGTTACATACTTGAATCAGCTCGATCGGGTTATATCAGAACATCAATTTCCTCTGAGAGATGAAAAGTACAAAGCTATACTGTAAATGAAGAATTGTGGTTAAATATTAAGTTTTAAATGTGCCATGCTTTACTTAAATTATCTTTCCATCAACTTAGAGAACTGTTACATTGTTCAAGCATGTTTAAGCCCGTTTAATACAAATAATATATTATTTACTGCTGGTTATTTTCCAAAGCATACCAGAAGAGTTTTTTTTAATCGTCATTTATTTTAGTGCAATATGAAAACCAGATTTTTAGAGGTTTGAAAGTGGCTTAATTTAGGCGTTGTCTCACGTTGCCAGACCCAGATCGTTGGAGTATGTGGTCATCAAATGTGTGGTCAGATTCATTATCTTGTTTATTTCTTCTTTGGTTGGATAGTTCCTGATTTTAAATCAGAAGTTTGCAATCTTTATACAAAACAAAGGAAGGAATGGGCTCTACTCAACTTTATATTTAGTCTCCTGACTTCCTTTAGGGGGCTACATGTACCACCCAGGAGCAAAAGTCCAAAGCGATCACACATTTGCAGCTTTTTATCAAATGACTGGCAACACTTCACGCACACGTTTGACTTCCTAACATGAGGCGAACCTCACAGTGGAGGTCAGACGAGTTGTGGCGATGGAGGGGTGAAGATAATGTCAATATAATCACTGGTACACACACTGAGGAAGGCAGAACCAGAAACATTCGTGTGTCGTGGACTGTTGCCATTTAATTTCATTCATTTAATTATAAAAAGAATATTTGTGAACGCTTGTGCCTAATATGTCAATTCAACAGCCAACTTTAGACTATTTTCTTCAGGCAAAATATGTCTGCTTGCAACTAAAAAGAAACACTGGAAGTCTCAAAACATTTCAAACGATGCCCAGTTGTGTGGTAATTTACTTTGAAATACATTAACGTGCAACACTAAGATAACATTTGACCAAAATAAATGAGGACATGATGTTCTCTGTGATGGATTACATACTGCAACTCAGGCAGGTTTCATGTCTCTGCCAGCACATTCTTTGTGCACGATGGACACAAATGGCTGAAAAAACTTCAGTATGCTTTGGAAAATGGGGCAACCGTAATGTTAAGTAATGTCATTTGCAGTAAAAGTGTGCAAAAATATCAGTGTGGTCCTTTTCCACATGACCACCCAACTTGTAAGGCGTTCATTCTCCAGACGTATGAATCATACGTGCGGTTCTCACAGCTCGTGGCCGTAGACGTGATCCTCAAACACGGACTGCTCCATGTTGTCACAGATCATCGTGCAGAAGGGACACACTCGGTGACTCTGCTCGTGCTGCTCCAGTTCGTTTTGGGTTATGCAGGGGAAGCACTCTTGGCAGTGACGACACACCAGCGCCTGCTGCGAGCAGAAATAGAGACGGCAAGTCAGAAGACGTAACAAAATAGGGAGCGGATTATGTTTTAAGTCCTCTACGAAAATAAATGGTAAACAGCCGAGTCACACTCGGGGCTCATGTGTGACTATCCAGAGACCACGGGAGGTAGGCAGGTTTTCTCGTGCATGTGTTTTGGAGTTGAGAGTTGCATTGCATCCAGCTTCCTTGACCTAAAGTGTGTTTCAATACTAGTTCATTCAGGTTGCGTTAAATTGATGGTTAACTAGCTGGCACTGCTAAAAGTTTCCATTTGCTACTATGTATTCATAGTGTCAGAGAAGTACGTAATATGGGCTTCTTAGCAGATGGGGCTTGGTATCGCTTGATTTCCCGAATCGATTTCGATTCACGTGGTTCTGATTTTATTACATTTCAGATTCAATATCAATTAGGTCAGGAAAATGTCAGTTACAATACAATACCATATTGGCTTGGATATAAAAGATTATCAGATAACTTCTGCTGTAAACTGTACAAGCAAGAAGCAAATATTTCTTTTACAATGCATGTTAACATCAAGAATTGACCCCCCAAAATGAGTCTGATCTACTTTTTACTTCCACCTCCGTGGTGAAAAGGCATTTATTAAAAGATCGACTTCTGGAGGTTATTTATCAACATGAGATCTCTCTAAACAAAGATCGATGGATAATCTATTATTTTAACGAAGCCCCATTAGCAGACATCATTACTGAAAAGATTAGAGTAAGAAAATATAAATAGATGAGCAGCTACGGCTCACTGACAACATGTTTTGGATAGGAATTGTATGAGTGATGAGACAGGTGAGGTTGTGGACTTTATATACTGAAACGGCTCAAATTATTTGACTCACCTCTTCCTCTGGGTCGGGAACGCTCTCTGCAAGGAAAAGGAAATCAGTTAACACCAGATTAATAAAAAACAATGATTGTTTATTCATAATTTATTCCAGAGCTGCAGCTATTGGTATTTATTATCAAAGACTCCTGACCTTTTTTTTTTGTACACAAGTCTAGGAGGAGTGGGTGATTATAGATACAATCCTATTGTGGTTTATGTCATTTTATAGTCAATAATAGTACAGTTTCTAGAAAATCTATTGGGATATTAATGGATAAAACAACACAACTTGTAGATCTGTTTGAAGTGAATCTAACCGATTAACTATCAAAATGTCCTTAAAGCAGCCCAGGCCACCCAGTGATGTTACAGTAAAAGCTTCTTGTGTATAAACGGTACATCTTTGGCGGTTGACAAATCTTTGGCGTCTCACAGTTTATATATCGTCATGTCGCCCGAGCCTGATATCTAGTCGTGTCTGTGTCGAGGTCTGGAGATGAACTCAAGTAACCGGGACATAGTTTCTGAAAAAGATACAGTTCCTAAAACTCCACAATTGAAAATCATTTCCCCTCCATTGTACTGGAGTGGCGGCAGAAGATTGAGATATGTGAAAACCTCAGGTAAGAACATGTATACACCACTAGGTTTAAGTGGGGAAATGTTTGGGTTTAAGGTTTTGAGTGAGACAAACATACTAGGATTGATCTTTTTCTGCTTTTAAAACAACAAAAAAGTAATTCCCACCTTTGCATGAGTGTTTTTTTTTGTTACTCACCTATGTTCTCATACAGGTTCTCGGGCTGTTCTGGTGTCTCCAGCTGTTGCCAGTCACGGCTGGCTGATGTGTTGTCAGGCTGCGTGTGTGGCGAGTCGGCGGGGGGAGCTGCGCTGACTTCCGCATAAACTCTGCGCAGCTCGACAATATCACTAGTGAGATTCTGGCGGAATAAACACAAACAAGCGTCTGATTCTGCTTTGTTTTACATTTTGTTTTGTGTCTCATGCCCTCTCTCTTTCCCCTGTTCTCCTTCTTTTAACTTCTGATTTTGAAAAGGTTACAATCACAAGTTGACCTTTTTGACTGGAGACGGTTTGTGTAAACGTACCTGGTTATCTCTGTCGAGCTCTTCTTTCTCGTGTCTCACCAGCCTGATCATGTGTTCCTTCTCTTCTATGATGGTCTCTTTATCTGCGATCGCTGCATGTGCCTCTCTGAGCTGTAGCTGAAAAACAAAGATGGGGAACAAGCCTCAGGTTTTTAGCATGTAGACACCTAGCACAGTGAGTGATTCCAAAATCACGGGGCATTATTCTGCTGCTGTAACAGCCTCCATTCCATGCTATTCATGTGGATTTGCTTTTTTATCATCCTGTTTGTGATGTATGTGAATGTTGTGTGTGATGTCTTAAGCTACTGGGACCTTGAATTTCCCCTTGGGGATCAATAAAGTGTCTGTCTGAACCTGTTGGGTTTTTCCTGGCTCAAAATGGGCTCTTAGGGGGGTGACACATATCAAGCGGGGGTCTGAAGGTCCTCCCCAGGAAATTTTGAGCAACAATCACTTAATTTCCTGCATTGTGATGCATTTTTTATGCACCAATTTCTGCTGGAAACATCTTTATTTATCTAAAGGAAAACACAAAACTCAGGAGGCAGGTGACAATTCATTCAAATATAATAAAATACAATGGAATATAATGCAGTAAGGGGTATTTTACATTAGGGACCTGTGCCCGGATCCGAGTACAGTTGACCCCAAAGTCCAGTTAGTTTCATTAGTTTGAACACTGAGTACCATACCCGGGCAGAGTGGGTTGATCCTGGTCGATCCGTGCCCTTGTTTTTGACTTGAAAAAACCATACCAAAACAAAAGTAAACCACTATTTAACGTGACTACGAAAAGTTTTTAACTTGTAATAATTCCCTCTAAATTCAATACTGATGCCACTTTATCAGCAGCGGCTACTCCTCCCGACGTTTTTGCGTTGGCTCAGGGTATAACATGTTTTTGGGGGGTGCCAACAATTCCTCTATGCAGGAAAAAAACCTGACCTGGCTGCAGAAATGTGTTCCCATTCCGCCACAAGAGCATCAGTGAGGTCCAGCATTGTTAGGTGATCAGGTCTGGCTCACAGTCGGTGTTCTAGTTCATATCGAAGGTGTTGGATGGGTTTGAGGGCAGTGATGTGTGCAGGACAGTCAGGTTCTTCCACATCAAACTGGGAAGACCATTTCTTTACAGACCTGGCTTTGAGCACAGCTCTTTGACAACCCCCCTTAAAGTCTCAGAGAAGACGCATCTGTGCACATCTTTAAAAAGCATCTTAAAAACCCATTTATGTTCTCTGGCTTTTTTCTTTATTTTGTGGGCTCTACACTTAATAGTTTAATGAGTCATATTCTCTCTCTTTCCCTTTTTCTCCTTCGTGTAACTGCTGTTCTTGAAAGTGCTACATAAACAAAGTTTGCTTGGTTGTGCACGAGGGCATTGTTATGTTGAAACAGTCCGAGCCTTCCTTAAACTGTTGGAATCATCACACTATTCTCTAAAAGATTTCCCTTTTACTGGAACTAAAATAGCAAAAAAAACAACACCCGGAGACCACAGGTAAACTGTTGGCCACATAGTATATCTCAAGCAAGGTCTAAATTCCTGCACATGCTTTTTGAGTTTACCTCTAGTTTGCCATATGTCCGTTCTGTCTGCTCACATGATAAGATCATCTTCTCCAGCTGCTCCCTGGTTTGCAGCAGCTCTTCATTCAGATACTCGGCGTGTCTCTTGGCGTTTTTGTTCTCCTCCCTCTCCGTAGCCAGTTTCCCCTGAGCGTCCTGTAGCTGGCTGGCAAGTGTCTGACACCGCACCTGAAGTGGACATGATATCAAGCATTTAGCAGAGAGGAAATCCATGTCATCGTGTGTAATTAAAATAACTTCAGCCTCTTTATTTTATGTCCCCACTCTTAGATCGTCATCTGGACAGTTCTGCAGTGTCAACTGCTGCGACAGCCTCCTGCATAACTCCTGGTTCTCTCTCTTCACGTCGTCCATGTTGTGGCCGATGCTTTGCAACCTTTGCAGCTCTGCAGAGAGCCTCTCCTTGTCTTTCTCACCGCTCTGAAGGTCAACCTGCCAAAAGGTAAAGCACACACATTTGAATACAGCAACAAAGTTCTGATCTGGACCCAAATAATCTTTATCTGACCTTTATTTTTTAAAGTGATGGATAACTTGTCAGATCATTAAAAAACGACAGTCTAGTACAGACTACAGACCATCTGTTTTGGGTAATTATTTAGCCTTTTTATATAAATGTGAGCTGTTTTTTATTTTTTATTTACATCTTTAGTAGGAAACAATGTGCTTGGCTATGAGTGTTACAGACGGATTAGGGAAGTCAGAAGGGTTTTGGTCTTTTCATTTGATTTAATTTAATAACAAGAAAAATATAAAATAACGCCAGCTTTATCGCCTCAAAGTGTTGCAGTGCTAAGTAGATTTACCTGAAGGAGCTGTATGCTGTCTTTCATTTTGAACAGTTCCCTCTCTTCTTCTCTGAGTTTGGAATTTAGCCTAAAAACGAACCCAAAAAAAAACCTGTTACAGGCCAAGAGCAACAAGTCCAACTTTAATAATGAAAATATATAGAAATGAGCGGGCTTGACTCACATGGAAATCTCCACACTTTGAGCATCGACCTTCCCCCTCAGCTCCTCACGCTCCTCTTTGAGCTGGTTGATCTTCATCACAGCTTGGTTGTATTTCTCCTGAGCATGTTTAAAAACAAAGGATTGATACGAGATTTTGTCAGAGCCTTTAACAGCTAAAGACACACGTGTCAAACTCAAGGCCCGCTCTTTGCAGATTTAGATCCGGCCCGCATATCAACTTGGGTTCACAATCAATTTTGGCTCGCCTAGTTGTGCGCCAAACGAAAAACACAGGAAAATGTTTTTTAAACTGCAATTACGTGACATTCAAAGCAGAATTTGGCCGATTTGCCGACTCTGAGACTCAGAAATTCCCCCAGAAGCAGAGAGAGAGTTTTCATATTCAGGCTGTGAAACAGGTTGTTTGCTTGATTTGCTCAACTCTACGATGGCTAAGGAACTCTTTTGATGACTTTTGTAGGGCTTCATGTCAACAGAAATGCGACAAAAAGCTTACAAAATGGTTGGAAAAAGCAACAAATTTACAAAAAGGTGACAAATGTGTGAGAAAGCCACAAAAAAGTCGGAACAAAAACAACAAAAATGAGGAAAAAAGCTACCAAAATGTAAAAGTACCTGCTGTAACAAGAGCACGTCAATAAAATCGACATGTCTTGCCCTTGTTGTGATTCTCTCTTTCCAGTGTGGCCCTCTGGGAAAATGAGTTTGATGCCCCTGGCTAAAGAGATAAAGGATCCTACCTCAATTGGTCTTGATGCTCTGTCTAAACTCAAGCTTTGACTCCGTATTTTCTGCGCCGTAGCATCGTGTTGCTGTATCTCCATCTGCTTTGTCTTTTGGGTCAACATCTCCTCCTGGCAGTAACACCAACGTTAGTTTTCACACCGAAACAGCAGCACTGAATTCACACGAAGACCAAAAACACGAAGACAAACCTTTAAGTTGTCCGTTTCTTTCATTTGTTGCTGTAAGAGGCTTTTTAAGTTTTCATGTTGTTCCTTCATTTGATCCATTTCTTTGACCAGTTGACTCATTTCTTTGTCTTTCTGTTCATTCTGCCCCTGGAGAAAATAATCACACTGTGTCAAATATCAAAGTTCAATTCCTATTTATCTATTTCTCTCTATTGTGCAATGAGTCAATATGTGCAGTATCTCTCAGCAGACCTTGAAGCTGGCAGCTTCTTGCTGTTCCTTCTGTAGATCATTTTTTAAGGTTTCATTTTCCTTCCTTATCTGATCCAACTTCTTCTGCAGTTCAGCTTTCTCACGTACGCTCTTTTCGACCTGCTCCTGGGTTCAACAAAACACATTCAATCAATTTAAAGCCTTACTTACTTTTGCCTTCAGGCTGACATCCGTTGTCATTACAACACAGAACGACGTTATCACCCTGTTGAACTGTTAAAAGATACAGTCGCTGGCTTTTGCTCTACATCGGTCATATGTGTGTGATACCTGTGTTGTAATAACCATGAGGTCATCATCTGGGCTGCTCTCGATGCTTTGCTCCACCGGGTTTTTGAAACAGAACGGAGTGCTGGCTCCCCGCACTTGACCAGTACTGTCAATGTAGCAGAACTGATAGAACTCGATCTCATCCTTAGGCAGGTAGTAATCTGATGGGACAGGAACAGAGCAGACCGCTAGAGAACAACGTATTTTCTAAATGTCTTCATTATGTCACTGGAAATAATCAGGGAAATAATCACTTTATTGAGGCATCCGTAAAAGACAAATAATGTAAGTCAGCGGTTCACAATGTGGGGTGGACGCCCACAGACAAAACCTGAGAGTAAGTGAGGTTTTGAATGCAGGACTTTTACTCGTAGAGTAAAGTAGTAGAGAGTAGAGTATTTTCCCTGTGTGTATTAGTACTTTTACTGAAGTAAAGGACCTGAATACTTCTTCCACCGCTGCCTAAAACTAAATCTGACTTTCCAGTTTGCATAAAGGATTTGACTTTATCAGATAGGATTTCAACAACGCTGAGCCAAAGGGTCAGGCATGTGTCACAGCAGCTCATAAAAACAGATTTAAGAGCTTGAGGCACTTCTTATGCTTAATCTGTTGGCACATTAGACACCCAGGGTGTTCAAAACCATCTGACAGGACGTGTACATTACAAACAAACATGACAAAGCATTATCACCCTGCACTAAAAGTGAAACTATTTCTTACCTTTAAAAAATGCTTGCCTAGTTGCAGACTCTTGTCCAACCACATCCAGACATGGCTCCACCCACACAAAGGTATGATAGTCCTTTGTCGTGCTCCACCCTACCTGTACAAGAAAAGATAGGACAAAAACTAAGAGAGATTCTTTAATGAGCCACACAGATATATAAAAGCTAAGTCGATATCAGAATAAGAATTAGAGCTGCAAAGATATTAATCCATTAATCGATTAGTTGTCAACTATTGATAATGGATTAATCGGGTAACCAAGTCAAAACTCTCTGATTCCAGCTTCTTAAATGGGAATATTTTTCTAGTTTCTTCAGTCCTCTGAGACAGTAAACTGAATATATTTAAGCTATGGACAAAACATGACATTTGAGTACGTCATCTTGGGCTTTTGTCATTTTATAGACAAAACAACTGATCTATTAATCGAGAAAATAGTCGACAGATTAATTGACAATGAAAATAATCGTTAGTTGCAGGCCTAATCAGAATGAGACTGACTGCCAAAAGTGAGTTTTCACTTGCATGGAGTTTGCCTTGATGTCTTTTGGCGCATTAAACATATGGAAATGGAATAAACAATATTCTTTCCCCACCTTAAAAATGCCCACCCAGTCCCTGGGGTTGGGCTGGAAGGCAGCAGTGAGGGTGTAGCAGCAGGTGACGGTGGTTGAGGGTGGGTATGAGTGAGGGGTGTCGATGAACACCACCTGGGAGAAGTTGCATGCTGTGGGGCCGGTGGCAGCCGCCTCTGTAGAGCTCTCCATGCTGGGCTACAGCCAGTAAACATATAAAGAGCATATTATGATTGATGAGCGCAGGTGTTATGACAGAGAGCAGCTTCTTCCTGTTGTTGTTTTTGCGCACCTATCTTAGTTTCGATTACGCACAAATAATTGTCACAAAAAACACTTTCCCCAGCGCTAAAAAAGCTTACACTACACATTAAAACGAGTCCCTTCTCCCTGGACATGACATTTAATATGTTAAATAAACTTTTAAACGGCTGAAGTTTAATTAAAAACATCAAAAAATGAAGAAACCGAAAGTGAGCTTGTCACAAAGACCGCGCCCGAGACATTATGTAATGTTAACTTTGATAAACAAACTGTTTTTACTACAAGAAGTCTTAACAAAAACTACAATTTTGATAAAATATTCGTGTGAAGAGATAAAACTTACACGTTAGCTTGTTGTCAACCGCCCCGACATCAACCGTCAGCTCCTGTCGTCGAACAGAACCAGCCGCTGTGCTGCATTCAGGTGCTCCTCGGACTTTTGTACTACTAAATAGATCATAAATACGACATACCACTTCAGGCTTTTCACCTTACTAATATTTAATATTTTACTTAAATCCCACTTTGTACTGCAACTGATGCACAACAACTCATATATTGTGTCCTATCTTTGATTAACAATCCCTGTAGTTATTTATTTATTTTTTACATTTTCTTCATTTCCTCATATTTATAACATATAATGGGTGTGTCACTTTTATTTAGTTTCCTTTGCCTGTGTTTTTACCATAGGTTTTTACGTTTGTGTTTGTTGACATTTTCAAATACATGAAAAAGAAAGACTTGAGTTTAATGCAAAGAAAGTGCACCAAAACACAAATAGGTCCTTTTTAGTCAACCAGCAGCCTATCATGGACAATTTTTAGAATACAACTGGTGCTGTTTATAAAACATAATAAATTAATTAACATAATTGTTAATCAACAATTAAGTTCACACAGACACATTATATGCTTGTAGCCCTCAAAAAGAACCACAGCTAAACATCATGTTCATGTGCACTCAAATCAAAGACTGTACTGCCTTATTTCCGATTGTCCTTGAAGGCATCAGTAGTTGCGTTATTGTAGCCCTGTATGCTGCTACATTATGGGAAATGTAGGACAATTTCAAGAATTCACTCCTTCCTCACTTTTGCAGTATGACATAAAAACACAGGAGGGAGCCAAACTCTTGTCCATCGTGGAACTGATTCTGTTCATCAAACCTACATAGGAAGACTGAATGTGTGTTATAATAATGTTATTATAATAAACACTTAGATATTGGTCAGTTTAAATGTCAGTGGTATTGGTTGTATTTTTGCTCTTTATTTGTGCATGACAGGCTCCTAACATATCAGCCATATGACAGTATTTGGGCTGTATCGTAGTATCCTTTGAACAGGACATCCTTATTATCACAGTAGCTATATTGTACTGAAATGTATGATTTCATTTAAAAACTTTCATTCACTTTTTTTTTTTTTTTTTTAATACAGACATGGATATACAGCAGGTAAACAACATATTCTGCACATCAAACAAGCAAACAAACAAGCTAAGGGAGGTCAAGGGGTTACCAAACAGAAAATATAACCAAGAAAAGCAAGATTATATTTGAGGTCATATGATTTAACAGTTTTTTTGTTTGCACATTTAGATATGGAAAAAATATATTGCTTAACATTGGCAGTCAGCTTCAAAAAGCTTGGCAAAAAAAATTTGACTTAGCCTATGCAAATAAAATGTGGTTAAAATAATAATTTGTGACAATCTGCTCTAAAGTTTCTTGGTATGTGGACACGACCAGAATAAATGTACCAGGAGAAGACGGTGTGCTGTTGGACACTGCATTGGCCATCATCATCCTCACCTAGTTATTGGGGGAAAATGGCTTAGCCAACACTGCTACTCAGTGACCACAAACAGAAACTCTCTCAAGAGCATATAAGAGTGATCTATGACGGTGCATCTTTTAATTCTTCAGAAACTTGTCAATCAGTAATAAATAAAACTAGTAAAATGAGTGATACATGATACATCTGGGCTGCCAAGGTGATTTATAACACCTAAAACATTTGTTTTGTTGTGTGATGGAATTATTTTCTTTAAACGCTATAAAATGAAAAACATCATGTATTATTTACATTTTTAAGGGCAGATGTGATCAGAATTTTCTTTTCAGAGAGACAAATTTGTGTTTTCTGTAAGAATTGACCTTATTACATTATCTGGAAACCATCTAAAGTGCAAGGTGCACCTGTGGATCATTCTGTAGATGTGTCTTTTCTCATCGGTGAGCCAACAACCAATCAGAGACGAGGACTTTCACAACCCCGGCTTGTGATTGGCTAAAGATCGACCTTCCATCTGAAAAGGCACCGCGTGTGTGTGCCGCCAGTTCATTCATGTTTACATTTGTAGGTTACGTCTCCACTGTGCGTCAAGACAAGACACGACCCGACAACATCAACAACATCACAAAAGGCTGCTCGGTTAGTGTTACTCGCCGGTAACGAGAGGACTCACTTGTTTGTAACGGTAATGTAACGTTTATGACGTTTTTAGTCGTTTAAATGTTGATTGTTTAAAGTCTCTTGCTAGCGAAAGTTAGCCTAAAATCGCTAGGGAGAAGTCAGCATTCCGTTACCATAGCTACAGCGTAGTGCATATAATGGAAAATAATACTCAAAAAAAGTAAAGAAGCTAAACATATGTATGCATTAATTTACTATTAGGCCTATGCTTTGTCAAGGTGGAGCGGACTTATTTCTTTAACGTTACTGTTGGTTAGTTTAATCTAAAAGTAACTGTAGCTGTTAAATTAAGGTAGTTAGCTAGGTAGCCTAAGTAAAAAGTACAATATTTCCCTTTAAGTTAGAGGAGTCGAAGTAAGCCTATGGAAGTATCTCAAAATTGTACTTAAGTAATAAGTACAGCTACTTGAGTAAATCATGTATTGCATTTTGTGAGTAGTAAATTCACCAGTTTGTTATTAGTATTATTTTGAAAGCTGTGAATTAAAAACATTGGATGGTAACTGTAATTAAAATATTGTAAATGGGACATTATCTTAAATATATAGATACTATAATTATGTTATGATAAAGTTCGTTTTATTCTGGTTCCCCCACTGCGACTATAATGAAAACAGTTTACTTCAGTTAGATTACTTGGTAACACTTACTTGAAGGTATCTACATAAGAGTGACATGACACTGTCATGAACACATGAACTCCAACCATAACTTGTCATGACAAAAACCGAATGACACTTACTAAAAGAAGCGTTATATCATAAACGTTTATGACTTGTTGTTTATATTGTTTATGACACGTTCATGACAGTGTCATGTCACTCTTATGTAGATACCTTCAAGTAAAGTGTAGCCGATTACTTTTAGTTTTCTCCATGGTACATTTCATTCAGGAGGCGCTAGTTCCCAATGTAAAATTTGCAATTTATTGTTCTGGTTTCTTGGCAAGATTGTAGGTATAATCCATACCTGATATCTAAAGGTTTTTGGTTTTGGTTTGTTACCAGTTACACATAAAATTAGAAAATGGTACATGGTACTTAATTAAAAAAAAAAAAAAAAAAAAAGGCAATTGCTGATCTTGTAGAGCAGAATTTGAAACTAATCCCTGCTTTACATATTCAATTCACAAAGCTGTGCTTCTTCACAGACAAAACAAAATGAAATTTTCGGTTTCTTCAAAATTGTCATTGCTTTTCTTATTTTTTAACACACCTGGGACAATATAAGAGAAAAGATCACATGAACTTTTTCTACTTGCATTAATATCTCTATAAAAAATACACCATCGTCACATTAAAGTATAATTGTCCTGGTTTGTAATTGTATGCAAGCTCATGTTGCCCATGTAACCCTCACACACACACACACACACACACACACACACACACACACACACACACAAAAGGTTTGCCCCCATACCGTTTAAATACCTTCAAATGCTGTCATGACTTATCAATTCAACAACTGACATCAGTACTGGAAGCTTAGGCTGTGGTCTTTAAAGCATCGTAAGAAAGACAAAGGGTAGACAAGTGAGTGTGGAAGGGTGTAGGATGTCATCTAATGATTAATTAATGTTGATTGACTGGGTAATCAAGACATAGTTTCAGCACTATATTGTAGCCACAGAGAGGTACATCATGTTGTGTTATTCTTCCACATAACTATTATCATCCTGTCTGGTTGATACCTGGTTGGCTGTCATGACAACTGGGAAACACAAGATACAGCGTCCTGTTTGTCTACTTTCTTCTTCTTTGTCCAGCCTTTCCCCTTCTGCCTGTGCTCCATTTTTAATGTCTTCATTGGAAGGCTAAGCTTCAGCTGAAGGTTTCTATTTCAACTTGGCTAACAAGATGGATGTCCAGCCTGTTCACTTACACCACAAACCGCTGCTCCGCTTTTCAGCACAGATTTAAATTTAACATCTGGAGGCGTTGAAAAACACATCTCCTATTTCAGTTAACAAGTATCAGGGATTATCCCTCTCCTTTTACTCCGTGCTGAGGTCTCCTGCTCATTTTCTCTCCACCATGTCAGAAGGGATCAGGTGTTTGTCCCCACAGTTTCTAATTGGTCACCAGATCCTTGCTTGTGGGAGTAAGTCAATCTGAACTGAACCATCCTTGTGATGATACAAATCTACTCTTTTTATTTCTCAAAGACTCCAGAGGCAGATGGTGCTCGAGGTGGAGATGTGGCTCATTGGTCTCTCTACTGAGGAGCGTGACATCGTCTTAAAAGGCTCTTGAAATAAATATTAGTGTATCAAAGACGCGTGGAGACAGACGGACAGACAGGGGAGGCAGCATCTTGCAACACACCTTGGTCCTTGCAAATGTAGGCTTAACAGTGCAGGTGAGTAAGAGTCATTTTTGATATGAAGACGGAGACAGTAGATTACTCAATTGCCAATTTATGAGGTACAATTGGCTTAAATTTATGCAGTCTGCAGAGGTGTTGCTCATATTTTTTTCCATCCCATTTATATCATTGAGGGCAGACTAGATATTAGATTCAACTCAACAAACTGTAGCCTTCCAAAAACGACCACAAATTTAAATCAAAACCTCTCGAAAACTGAACATTATAACCTTGTTGTAGACTGCATTAGTTTTAGCCATTAGGTGTATCTAATAAACTGGCAACTGAGTGAGTTGCATCACTGAAACCTGATGGATTGCGATTAGTGCCGAAAGAATTGGTTGAATAATTGATAAATGAATTAACCGAAAATTAGCTGATGGTGACTTTGATGATAATTTAAGTAATTTATCTAAAAATAGATAACATTTGTGTACTACTGCCTGTCAAATGTACAACTATTTGCTGCTCTTTTTGTTTTATATCTTTTGTTTTTATATTATATATGTGTCTGCAGTCAGACACATTTAGCAGTTTTAAGAGGAGACATGCTTTGGTAAGACTATATACTTTTATTTAATAATAAAGATAATTGTTAGCTGCAGCATTAATTGTGAGTGTACACATGTGAAAGACAGTATGCTGTATTAATTTGAAATTTTATTTAGACAAGTTTTTTATGTAGAATTTAAAGGTTTGTCTTTTCTTATATTACATTATTATATTAATTAATCAGACAGTGACAACCTCTGCAGCAACAAGAGCTAGATTCTAAAATAGTGTATCCCCTCTAAACAAACAACTTGATTTAGTGTTTAGTGCTGCAGTTTGTTTGTTAGTTTTTATAGGATATTAGACAATATTAAGTGCTAGCATGGCGTGTCAAGATGTAGCCTGAATGTTGGATGTTATGTAGTGACACCGAGCAGTTAACAAAGTAATTCTTACTGAATTCAGTCATTGTTTGTTAAGGACAGACAGCACAAAGGTGTTATTCATGTTCCTGATGGTGTCGCACGCTGAGGGAGAACCTTGGAGAAATCCTTTGCGGGACTGTAACTGTATCCGGACTGAGGTCAGTGGGGCGTCTCGGCCCAGTGTAAAGCTCACAGTTCAGGGCCAGGATTATCCAGATCATTGGATCAGAATACTGTTACCTAGCACCGTAACCTCCCGCAGTGTACCTGGGATGTCCCTCCTTACCGCCACCACGATCACGATCATTTCCACGAGTTAACTTGACCTCACCTTCAACCCTACAAGACACCAGATAGGAGGCAGGGGCGAACAGCTGAGATGCTACTGTGACGATTGCTGAACACCGTGCTCGGGTCAGAGTGCAGACGGACATTCACAGAACAAGACCACATAGGTGGAACTGAACTAACCTACGTTTATTTGTATAAACTTTAGATTTTTAGCCATGCTGGAGGCAGAGCTCTATGAATAGCAGTGTTGGTCAGTTGGTCCATCACTTTAGTCCAGACTGAAATATCCAAACAACTGTTAAATTAATTGTCATAAAATCTTTTACAGACATTTATGGTCCCCAGAGGATGACTCCTAATGACTTTGATTGACTTTTCATCCAGTGCTGCCATAATATTTGATGGATTGCCATGGATTTGTTACACACATACATGTTCCCCTCCATAATGAATTGTTATAACTTTGGTGACCCCTTGACTTTTCATCTAGCTCCAACATACCCATCAGCCTCAACTGTTCTTTAGTTTAGGGCTACAGTAATTAGCAAAAGCACTGAACATAAGCATTGTCACTGTGAGTACATTAGCATGCTGGCATTAGCATTTTGCTCCATTACAGTCTCACAAAGCTGCTAGCATGGCTGTGGACTCTTAAGCTGTGTCCATACTTATCTGCACAGGAAATGACACAGTAAGATTGATTACTTATTTTAGTTTTATAAGGTCTTTCTGTGAGCAGCTCCTCTATTTCATTTGTGCATTGCATTGTGGGAGAATAGCGTATTTAGTCTGCTTCCTGTCTGTTTTGATTAAACTTTATCTGTTCACTGCATACTAAAAATCTGTGTAGAATAAGTGTGTAATATGGATCTGGGACACGCTGTCAGTCTTGTTTATCTTATTGATGAATGTGCACTTCACTCATGATAAAAGGGGTCAGTCACTGCGGTGTGGTCACATTTTAAAAATGCTTTTAGCGTAGACAGCGGACACTCATGTATTCATGCAGTGTCAAAAAAATAAACATTTTGAGTAGTGTTAAAAATGATACTGGGTTATAAAATACCAAAGACACGTGTTGTACTGTGTTTAGCTAACCTGAGAGAAAAATATACAACATAAGAACTTATCTTATTAATTAGTGGACTGCTTATAAAACCCCTCACAAGGACTCTACTAAAACCATCATATAAAGAAAAGACTGAGATATTTAAATGTGTATCAGTACATTGTACCTCCTTTGTTTCAGCATTATGAAAAGCATTACAATTAAAGTTGTGGTTGGCTTAGAGTTAATTCCCCCTTGCTATTGTTGCACTATTACCCACTGTTTGTATCCGTCCCGCCACGATAACTCTTGAATAGCCGGTGTGTGACAATGTGCCGACAGCCAGAGCACTCACCTGATGAGAGAAATGGAAACGGAAACATGATTCCATGCATGCACTTACAGCATGTCCATGGCTCAGTTTGATTGAATTTCATTCAGAGGCTGCGCAGCAAATCCTATTAAAACATATCCTGTAAATGAGTGTCATATATGGAATGGCATCATTAGTTTTTTTATGTGTGTGTAAACTATCACACACTGTAAGATTTTTTTTGCATTTTCTCGCAGTCAAATGAGTGCGTTTCTTTTTGTTTGTGCATATCCAGGATGGGTCTACCTGTGGACAGCCCAGACAGAAATGAAGATGCACACAAATATGAGCAGCGGGGAGAAGGAGAGGGTGGTGAAAGCCAAGCCGAAGTCTGCACCCGCACCCCGCCGCCCGCCAACAAGAAGAGGAGGAAAGGCAAGAAGAGGTACTTTACTGCAGTATCTCATCCATTTGTACTTCCGCCGTTATTTCACATTGCAGGTACATTGCATCTGAGCACTGACAGTTATGATTTTGTAACTTGTCCTGGAGGCTCTTAATGTAGTTTTCTCACTTATCCTCATCATTTGGTGAAGGTAGGATGAGCGTGATGAGGCCTTTGTAGGACCTTGCAAAGCAGATGTCTGTCCCTCTTTCTGTCTCTCTTTTCTTCCAGATGACTGTGGATCAACCTCACCAACTGCAAATATGAAAGTGGTAAGTTTAGACGACTAAATCATAAATGTCTATTATTCTGTTATGTCTGTGCAGATGTCTACATTGCTCTGCACCATCCCATATTTATATTTCACAGACACTTTAGTCGTGTAGAGTGAATTGTTTGAGTAAAACAGAGACCGTATTGGAACATGGGAAGCACTAGATGTACTACATACTACGTGGCCAAAAGTATGTCGACACCCCTCTCAACATTATGGATTTTCATGGTTTGGGCTAGGCCCCTTTTTTTTTATTCAAGGGACATTTTAAAGGCCCTGAACACCCACACAGGTGTATCAGTTAAACTGGCTGATTGGACCTCTTCCCAGGACTGTGTGGGTGTGTTTAGACTGATTGATTGACACCTTCCTGGATCTTCTGTTAGCTCTCTTGCACCTGGCAGAACAAATGACAGCTTTATCATTCTTATTGGTAGAAAATATTTGAGACCTTATAAATTCCCATCTAAGCTCTGACCCCCTTCAACCTGAGCAGATCCAGAATAAGTGAATCCCATGTGTGTGTTAAGAGGCTTTAATGCTACATAATAGAATGATATTTTAGACAATTTGTAAACAGTTTGTTTGGCCATTTCTTGCTTTAAAATGACAATACCCCCATGCAAAAAAGCCAGCTCAATGAACAAATGGTTTTCCCAGTTTGGTGTAGAAGAACTTGACTGGTCTGCACAGAGCTTTGACCTCAACCCCATCCAACATCTTGGCTGAATGGGAGCAAATCCCTGCAGCAGTTCCAACATCTAGAGGAAAGACTGAAACCAGAAGTGAGGCGGCTGTTACTGCAGCAGATTAATGCTCATGGTTTTTAAAATAAGATGTTAATCAATCACATATGGGTGTAATGTTCAGGTGTCCATATACCTTTGGCCCTGTGCTGTAACCCGTAGCTCCTAGATCATTCCTTGTAGCAGATGGGTTTCACAGACACATGCACTTCAATAATACACACACAGTAAAAATACTCCTTGCTGTTTGTTTGTCTCAGTGCGGCGTGCTGCTCGTAGATACGGCCTCAGAGAGGCGATGGAAGCTGAAGACTGGACACTTTTCTGGACCGACTACTCTGTCTCCCTCGACCGTGTTAAGGACATGAAGCGGTACCAGGTATTCAATTGAATTTGCTCACATAATATATATATATATATATACACATTACTGCCATCATCATGACTAATTAAACTGAATTCAATTGTATGAATTAAGCTGAAAAGAAATCGATGGGGAGCCGTCACTCTGCTCTGTCAAATTGTAATAGCCTTACATGTAATTTAAATTCTTCTGCTCAATATGCCTACCCATGAAATAATAAAACGGAGATTTCCATAGAGATTATGAGATTAAGTAATTTGTTCAGTGCACAGTATTCATGGCTCATAACATTTTTTCAGCTCAAGCAATCCATTTTTTTAATCTAATTGACTTCATTGAAATCTAATTAATTAATTGAATTAATTATTTAATTCAGGAGTGTTCAGTATTCTGCCAACAGATTACGTCCCCTCTAAGAACAGTCATGTGTGTCTCTTGTGTCTTTGCAGAAAATAAACCATTTCCCAGGAATGATTGAGATCTGCCGCAAGGATTTACTCGCAAGAAACATGAACCGTATGCTCAAGCTTTTCCCCAAAGACTACAATATCTTCCCCAAAACTTGGTGCCTTCCCGCAGAGTCAGTTTGTTCTTTTCACAGTGATTTTGCTCTTTTATTTAGTTTTAGTTTAGTCTCAGTGTGTCTTAATATACTAACTCCTTATTTGATTGTACTTTGCAGTTACAGTGACTTCCAAGCTTATACCAGGGCCAAAAAAAGCAAGACGTATATCTGTAAGCCAGATACCGGTTGCCAAGGCAAAGGCATCATCATCACCAAGTCAAGTAAAGAAATTCAACCTGGAGAACATATGATCTGCCAGGTTTACATCTCCAGGGTGAGGGTCTGCTAAACACATACACATACACAGAAACACACACACACACACACACACACACACACAGGTTGAAGTTTACATGTGTTTTTCATTCCCTCCTCAGCCTTTTATAATCGATGGATACAAGTTTGACTTGCGTATCTACGTGCTGGTGACTTCATGTGACCCATTCAGCATATTCATGTTCAAGGAGGGACTGGCTCGCTTCTGCACCACCAAGTACAACGAACCGACACACGGCAATGTGGTAAGACATGTTAAAACATAAGTCTGGTGATATTCTAAAATAACAAGTATTCTGTGTGTGTGTCAAAGACTGATATATCTTCTTCCTCTGTGCCATAAAAGCACATCAGAGAACCACACTGTTGCAGTGTGTGACATGTTTCATTCATCACCATGAACACACACACATATACTCACACACACACACACACACACACACACACACACACACACAACAGTTTATTTTGACTCAATCCCACACACAGAGTGTGTTTCTTGCTGAAGTCTTCAGTAGGAACCAATGGGTATTGAGAGACAGACTATCACATTCTTGGTGTGTTAACACTAACACGTTTAGATTTGTCGACAACAACAAAAACATAGAAAGTAACCAGCCTTAGCATTTAAAGGTCAGGAACAAGTTTGTTCATTGTAATGATAATTTTTCCGTTACAATAAAAAGTACATATTTGATGATCATGCATGTTGTATTATCCATAAGATAATCGGCATCCTTGTGATTGCCAAGTACTTTACAATCGAAGAAATCATTAGAAATATATAACACTAGGCCATCACACTTGGCGTCTTTTTTGACAAGAAAGTGTTGACTAGGTCGCTTTTGTAGTGAAAAAAAAGCTGGCAGCGTTTTTATTCCAAAAAGCAGCCGAGAGGTCTTTTGTTGCTATGACAACAGCTACTGCTACAGTATCCTAGCTAGAGCGCTATGTTGAGCGGTGCTAACGTTAGGTAAAACAAAGTGGTGGAGCGAGCTAGAGAGAGAGAGAGAGAGAGAGAGAGAGAGAGAGAGAGAGAGAGAGAGAGAGAGAGAGAGAGAGAGAGAGAGAGAGGTGCTGCAAACGTTACATAAAACAAATTCGCTGTGCTCCAACTCCATTTTTTTCTTGTTGTTATAAAAACGACAGGTCTGGCTACTCCGCTTGTCATTGGTCGGCTGTCAAAAAAGCGCTTGACGTAGGGCTTTTTTTTTCATAAAAGTTTAACTTTTTTCAACTTCAAAAAGACGCTCTGAGCTGCAAAAAAGAAGTCTGTGGTGGCGTTTAAAAAAGCGCTCAGGACTTTTTTGAAAACACGGTTTACTCCATAGGATTATACTGTAAAACAGACACTGGCAGCTTAAAAAAAGACGCCATGCGTGAACATGACAAGACATGCAATAAAATGCTAGAATGTAACCTTAGTTGGATAAAAATAAGACACAAGAATAAAGTACAGCATATACAACCCTTTGGAAGAGCTAAGGCTGCAACTTACTCTATTTTAATGGTAAAAAAAAAATGGCTTTTTAAAATGACTTATTATGTCTGACCAACAGTCCAAAACCCAAAGATATTCAGTTTTTTTTTTTACCATTTAAGATTTAGAAAAATGGAAAATACTCACATTAGAGAAGGTGAAACGATAATATTTTCCATTTTTGTGTGATAATTTGCTTAAATTGTTGTCTCTCGATCAATTCATCAACTAATTGTTGCAGCTCTATAAACAAACTGTCTTGAGTGTGATATATCTTTCGCTTTCCTCGTCTTTCTCATGTTAGGATGATGTGTGCATGCATCTCACCAACTACTCCATCAACAAGAACAGCGAGAACTTTCTTCGTGACGAGGACACTGGCAGCAAACGGTAAACACATAGACAATGCTCATTATGTCGTAGTCATAATACTACTTAGAATACTGCATATTTATTGAATGTTTGTTGTTTTTTTTGTCCTCCAGGAAGCTGTCCACTCTGAACAAGCTCCTGGAGTCCATCAGCTGCAACACAGACAAGATGTGGAATGACATTGAGGACGTGATAGTAAAGACTCTGATCTCTGCTCACCCAATCCTCAAGCATAATTACCACACGTGTTTCCCAAACCACACCACAGGCAGCGCCTGCTTCGAGATCCTGGGCTTCGATGTGCTGCTGGATCACCGGCTCAGACCCTGGGTGCTGGAGGTGAAAGACCATGACACCTCTGTTTAAAATACTAACCATAAATATGTATTGTTTTGTTATGCCCAGGATCTTGAGATCTTTACAGTTATTATTCACAATTGCGTGCAGGTAACAGAATTGAATGAAGAAAGTTTCTTATCCACCCCTTAACGTATGAAACTTCTTTTTAAAAAGTAGCTTTTAGGTTGATAAACTGTTTGGCAGTATCAGGTGTATAATTTGTGAAGTATTCAAACAACAAAGTCCATGTTTGTTAAGGCTGCACCACTGCATGTCTTATTCATGATGTTTTACACACTTACCTAACATTGAGCTACATTTGGTATATTTAGAAAATTGAAGCTCTCTAGAACGGGGATCTTCAACAGGGGGTCCGGGGCCCTTAGGGGGTCCTCAGAGTCACTGCAGGGGGGCCTCCAAATTATTGTCAATTTTTGAATGTTTTTTCAAAAATTAAAAAGTCTTAACATGAATTCAACATATTATTAGCAAATATAAATCCCCACTGATGATAGGCTTACTGGCCCATAGGTAAGATAGTCACTAAGGTAGCCATCCACAGATACAGCTCATCCTAAGGATTCATGGTGCCGAATGTATGTTTTAAAATTTAAAATGTAATTTATAAAATCATGCCAACAATCATAAGACTTTTTTAAAAGCTTAGTATTCTATGCAAAAAATGTATGTAAAAAGGCTTTAGGCTGCCCTACATGTAATTGTAGGCCCAGTTTATTATGCAACTTCATTTTATATGTATATATGTAGTATTATATTATATGTAGTAGGGGGTCCCTGCTCCGTCTTTCTTTCAGTTAAGGGGTCCTTGGTTTAAAAAACGTTGAAGACCCCTGCTCTAGAATTTAAAATAAATGCCTGTGGTTTGTAACATAATCTGGCTGCACAGCATGAGTTTGTAATAAAGTTTAAGGGGTTAAAATGTTACTCAGGAAATCCCTGATCCTATTAGATGTCTAAATGGATCAGTATATTTGTATTCCAGGTGAATCACTCTCCAAGTTTTACCACCGACTCTCAGCTGGACCGCGAGGTAAAGGATGCGTTGCTGTACGACACCCTGGTTCTCATCAACTTGGGCGCCTGCGACCGCCGCAAGATCACCAAAGAGGAGCGTCGCAGGGTGAAGGACAGGCTGCAGCAAATCAGCACCAAAGAAGCCAGGTAGAGTTCTGTCATTCACAAATGGTGTGTGTGTGTTTTTCCCCAAGGTCATACACCTGTCCCTGAATGCCTCCTGGGGACACATGCAGGTGACTGCTACTGTGTGTGTGCGCAGGTCGGAGGAGCTGCGTCAGTGCCAGGCAGCCACAGTGGAGCAGATGGAAAAGTACGAGGCCAAACACCTGGGAGGCTTCAAGAGGATCTATCCCAGAGAGGGAGGGGAGAAATACGACAAGTACTTCAAACACAGCAGCTCGCTCTTCCAGGAGACCGCAGCATCCAAAGCCAGAGAGGAGTGTGCCAGGTACCTGCAGCACGCTTTCAACATGCCCAAAACAATCCAGTAGAGAGCAGAGGCTGTTAGTGATGCACATAGATCTTGTTGTCCACACAGAAGGGAAATAAGTCTTTCCAAATGAGGCACAAAGAAACAAGAAAAAGAAAAAAGAGAGAAGAGGGGAAAATTGAATCTGCTCATTTTGTGCACAAATGCAGAACTTCTGGGGACAATGAACACAAAACAATTTGTGTGATAGTGGGTGTTATTAATGTCAACCCTGTTAGCGCTGAAATGATTAGTCGATTAATCGAGTTGATTAGTTGATCAACAGAGTCTTATGGTGTTAATTGACAACAAGTAGTCAAAATAAGTGCGTGTGTGTGTGTGTTAGTGACGGCACACTCTAAAACAGGGATCCTCAGAATTAAAGCAGGGGGACCTCCAAATTATTGTTAATTTTTAAAAGTTTCCTAACATGAATCCAACATATTATTAGCAAATATAAATCCCCACTGATGGTAGGCTCTCTGGCCTATAGGTGAGGTAGTCACTAAGGCCATACACATACACAGTTAATCCTAAGGATTAACTTTGCCACATGTATGTTTATGAAAATATGATTTATAAAATCATGCCAGCAAGTATTAGGCTATTTAATAGCTTGGTATTCAATGCAAAAAAGGCTTTAGGGGTATGGTAGGCCCAGTTTAATATGCAACTTAATTTTATACAATATATGTAGTAGGGGGTCCCTGTGCCATCTCTCTTTGTTTACAAAACGTTGAAGACCCCTGCTCTAAAATACTGTATATCATGAGGAACAACGCATTTCTCTCAGCACCTCATCGGTAACAGGATGTTTAAACGCAAACAAATTAAATAATTTAAACCTGTCCGTAACGAATCATTGCACAGTATAAATATTTATTGCATGAACCAATGACATGTATATGACAAGACATATGTTGCTAGATGGGAAAAACGTATAAACTGAAAAGAATTCAACTGAAATAATTGACATATTTGAATGTACTTTTGGTGGAAGCTTGTGCTTCTTTCGGTCATTGTTATCATAAGCATTGCATTTTAAATTACTTGAATTGTTAGGTTTTTTGAGGGTATTTAATTAGTAGTCAATTGTTACTATGATTGTAAGAAATCCTTTGACTTAATATCAGGGAAAGATGCTAAACATTCTGTGTGCATTTATGTGTTTAGGCAACAACTGCAGGAGCTGCGTCTGAAGCAGGAGCAGAAGGACCAGAGGGGAGGCCGGAGGAAAGACTTGCAGGGGGAGACGGCGGGGGAGAGAGTCAAACCACGACGAGCACAAACCCAACCCCCCAGCTCAAACTGTGACTGGGAGCTGCAGCCGGTGAGTCTTATGGTGTCATTACAGGTGCAGTGTCCACGTGAAACCACAAGAGGGAGTCAAACAGCTTCCGTCTTATGATGAATGCTTCACATTCTGGCTGACCCCTATTGAGTAAATGAACTCTTACCCATTTTAAATTAGCTAGAATAATATTCCTGCTTATCGGACATCTCTCATTTCAAATTCAAATACCTTTTATTGTGAAGACGGGAAAAACAAACAGTGTTATCCAGCAACAGAAATTGCTAATACACTGTAAATGTATATATATATATATATATATATATATATATATATATATATATATAAAGCAATAAGCAATAAAAACTAATTGAATCAAATGTGTCTCAGCCATCTCTGTCCAGTGTGGCGGTGCATCCTGAAGCAGCAGAAGTCCGAGAGGAGAAGCAGGAGCAGCTGCTGGAGGAGGACACAGACATGGAGGAGCAGGAGCGGGTCGACGCGCTGCTCCAGAGGAAGAAACTACTGCAGGACCTGGGGGTGGTGGAGCAGATCCACCAGCTGCTGCAGGGCCGCAGAGACGCAGGGGGAGTCCTGCAGGACGCCTGCACCCAGCAGCAGAGGCAGGCTCATCAGAGACAACAGACAAAGGTGAGACCAAATTACAGGTACTGTGTTCCCCCTAAATGCGTCGTAAACCGCCAACATGAACACACAAATAACTTGAATAGTTTGTGGTCTCAATTTTCACTTGTTTGTTGGTAGTTAAATGATAATAATTGTGCTTACTTTAGCCTCCAGTCACTCTCTTTCCTTTTATTTCAGTTGGACTCTTTGACACAGTTTTCCCAGAGGACAAAGCAGCAGCAACAGCCGCCCCACACACAGATGTCATGGCAGGTAGAGACACAGGACAACTATCAAAATAATCCCATATTTTGTTGCCAAATCAGTTTTTTTTAAAAGAAATTAAGAATGTAAGGGTTCCTGACCCTTTGAAAAATGAATTTAAAAAAATCAATTCAGATTCAGTTAATTCTAAAACTTCCTAAAAAGATGTTTTCTCTCATTGTTTAACAGTTTCACATTTAATTACTAACCAGGGCTACAGATTTTTTATTATCAATAAATCAGATTTATTTTATTTATTTCAGGTTTATTTAACAGGGACAATGCACACTAATAATACATATAAAAATGTAAAATGTACCAGAATTAGCCAAAAGGCTATTTTACATCTGCTGTCCCTGGACAGATCGTACAATGTCACACCTAAAAGGATAAAAGGATTATAATAGTTCATACAGGTTTAGCCCAATACAAGTAAAATTGACTATAAATAACTGTAAAAAATAGAAAATGACAAGCTCAACATATAAACAAGAACAGTTGGTCATTATCAACATCAACACCAACACACACAAGCCAAACTTTCAGTCCAGGTAACAGACAACCTCATAGGCATAGCACAAGTGGCACAAACAGGTGCATCCTATAAAATGTTAAAGAATAGTGAAAAAAATGTCATTCACAATGTCTTCAGTTTGCTTGTTTTGTCCCGACCAACAGTCTAAAACTCAAAAACATTCAATTCGCTGTCATAAAAGACAAAGAAAACAAGCAAATTCTCCCTTTTGAGGAGCTGAAATCAGAGAATATTTGCCTGAAAAATGACTGAAGGGATTAGTCGATTGTCGATTGACAAATCGATGAATCAACTAACCATTGCAGCTCTACTTGTAACACCTATTACTATTTGAGTTTTGTAGGATTATGTATGTATGCAGAGTAATGTTTTCAAATAAAACTGTAGTTTCTCCCAGAGGCTGAGCGGTGCATGCTGCACTTCCAAAATTGTTGGTTTTAAACTCTGTCGGTAGGAAATAAGTATTCAGATATAAACATTCATAGTTCATTTAAATATAACATTCATTCTAATAAAAAATAAACAGGTGTTTTGACCACCTGCTCCGGAACTGTAGCGGCTCTATAAACAGATAAACAGCAGACGAATCATAATATTAAGAATGAAAACGTATTAACGGATTAGATTTTGGGTCATTGTCAGTGATTGTAGAACGCTCAGGCTGTTCAAATGAAGGGCCTGGTGCTCTGTATCACTGATCATTTTTTGCAGCACTAATGAAACATTGTGAAGTAGAATTGAGCTGACATAATGTCTTGTCTGTTCTGCAGCACATCCAATCCCAGATGACTCAGCAGCGCCTGCTCCGGCCCCCGATGGACCAGAGGAGCCTGATCACGACGGAGCTCGAGAGCTACAACAGAGCGGCAGACGTACACAGGACCATCAGCTCCCAGCGGATAAACTGGCCAGGTAAACACTTCTCCGCACTCTGCATGCTGGGATTTGACTAAAGTGACCTCAACACTGCAGCTAAAGGCAAGTAAACTCAATCTTTTATATATTTGGATTTGAGGAATTACTGTACAAGCTGCGTTACTTTTTTTTTCAACTGCACAATCAGTATTTAGCTTCTGTTTTGACTCCGTTTATTTATTACTAAACACTTAGCGCTGTGTGTTCTACTATATTCTAAAAAGAAAACAAAACTGGCTTGTGATGAAAAATACTTAATTATCAATTATCACAAAAATGACCTCATACAGTTAAATTAGCTTTAAGTGTGAGGAAATAGCACTCAGTACTTACCGTTTGACTTCCTTACGGTGTCCATCATATCCATCCCACGATGAACTATTCCACTTTAATAATTAGTGTGAATCATTCATTATTATTATTACTATTAATGCATCGTTTTGTCTTGTTTTGCATAGCATAAGTAGAGTTGTGTGAATGTTTAAAATCACAAAAGGAAGTTTCCCGAGAGCCACATTATTATTATTATTAAAACATAATTAAAAGCAATTTGAGATATGAGCAACTTACCGTTAACCTTGTTTATATTTTGGATATCTGTTTGTTGATGTTGTTATTGATATTTATATTTACATTTACATTCTTTCCTACTTTGTAATGCAACTGTTGCACAATTTCCCTCGGGATAAATAAAGTTCTATCTTATCTTATGTTCAACTTCACAGCCCGATTTGTAGTCTGTTGATTTCAGATCTTCTCTCTGTTTCCTCCTCAGTCGGTGGCTCTATGGCCGTCAGGCAGGACGCCAGGAGCAGCTTCTACACCGACGCCCGGCCCCGTCCCAGCATCCCCGTCATAAACCCCGTCCCTAAAAGAGGCTTGTGCTGTTCCTACATGTCCCACGACCCCGCGGCCCTGCAGAGCCTGCTCGTTATCTCCACTCGCGCCCCCCTGGTCAGGAGGCCTGGCTTCTCTCCCATGGTCCACAACGCCTCCCGCAGAGCCCCCCAGCCGGCCAGAGCTGCTGCGGGATTAAAACCACCGTAGACACACGGGACCTGAGGAGAACTGGAGGTAGAGAGGATTTTAAACTGTGAACACACTGAGAAACACACTGTGCCTATGAGGAATACCTCACGTTTTATATCTGGACTCCTGCAGTTTACTCTGCTTGCCACTATATAACCTCCAGCACTGCAGAAAAAATCCACCATCATGGGGTTTTTTAAAAACTTTTTCTACCCACTGTGTGTGCTCACTTATGTGTAATATTTTGCTCCAGGGATGAATTATCTCCAACAAATCTCACCGGTTTGACAGTGCCAAAATAAAAGCAGACAAGGCTGATTTAACACCATATAGCATGCGTGATCCAAATCCCCTGAAGAAAATCTAATAAACTCGCTGATTATTGGGAGTTGATGTGAGCTGAAGCTGGCTCAGTGAATATTAAAGCATAATTAATTCAGATTAAAACCCTGTTTGAAGATAAACTGAGGGATATTAATAAAATAAAGGCCTCCTGCTGTACTCAAGGAAATGTTTGTGCAGTCAAGTACTGAAAATCTTTTTTTTTTTTTTTTGCACTGATGGTCAATAAAATATCTTTTTTTAATGTGATTTTGTTTCATCATCTTCATTGAAGATTGATGTATTTTTTCCCATTCAATTTTGCAACAAAAACGATTTTTTAATGGTTTCATATTTTTTTTTAAATATATATAGGTTTTTATTATTATTTAGTTTTTACATCAGTCACATAGAAAATTAAGTTCGTTCTGTTTGTGTGGATTGATCTTGAAGCTTTTCAGTGAGAGTTAAAGAGGACATCAGTGGCCGGGTTAGCTCAGTTGGTAGAGCAGGCGCACATATATGGAGGTGTATACCTCAACGGAGAAGGTCTAGGGTTCGAGTCCGACCTGAGACGATTTCCTGCATGTCATCCCCCTTTCATATCTACCTGTTCTTTCCATTAAAGGCTGAAATTCCCCCAAAAAATCTTTAAAAAAGGACATCAAGTTTTACAGCATCTCTGCATCCGGGTTCTTTTGTTTTGGTCGCAGAAAAAGACGAAATTCTCCAAAGAGACGTGGTCCTGCACGTTTAGAAAAGACGATTTTTTCCTCCAGAAAATAGTTGGAAAATAAAGTGTGCACTGTAAGTGTGCAGAAAATATAGAATTGTAGTTCTAAAATCGGTATCGTGCAAAAGAAAGAACATGAAATGTCTAATCTTAATCTTAACTAAACGTAAACTCATCGATTGGTTTCAGTCGAAGGAGATTGTGTTAACCCTCCTGTTGTCTTCGGGTCAAATCTGACCCGTTTTCAAAGTTTCTACATCAGAAATTTGGGTTTCTTTCAACCAAATTGCCCAAAAGTAACACAGATGGTTCCATGAAACGCTCTTCACAATTAAAAGTAAGGATCAGTTCAATACTATCATTGACTTTTGGGTGTTTTAATCCATTTTTGACTGACAGTCTGTGATTATCCATAAACATCCCCTGATCTTAACTAGCAGTCATAATAATGTATACTTTCTGCAGTTTTTTTTAACTCTAAAATTAAATAAAATGTCATAAAGGATACATGTTTATTGACTATAAAATTAGTTTAAAAATAGTGATAACAAGTTGGTGTAAGTAAGTACTGGTGGTAGTGGGGACAAAAGCGCAGAAAACGTTGAAAAATGCTACAAAAATATGTTAAATTTTTTTTTGTTAATTTGGACAACACAAGGGTTAAGCAAGGCCTCGCTGAAGACTTTTTTTAACTGAAATATTACAAAAACACAACAGATGGTAGACAGAAACTCACAAGGCCTAAATAGATGTATTATTCTAACAATTAGGAATGACTATTAGCTAACATGCAGAATAAAAAATTGGCCTAAGTTGCTTTTATTTTAAACAAGTTCAAACTGTGATTCCTAATTTCTCATGAACGTATTTTTTTATCCAACGATTTAACATTTCCAGCCACTTGGTTTGAGTTTGTGTCTCTTTTGGAGGCCAGAAAAAAAAAAACACGAATCAAAGGCGGAGGATGAATGTATTGCATTTCAGGAATTTATAGTTTTATGGTTTTATTGCGTCTATAAATGTCGGAAATCCTCGTTTGTTGGTGGAAATCTCCAGATGTCAGCTGGGAAAAAGACCATTCTAAAACTAAACTAAACGGAAGT
Source organism: Sander lucioperca (assembly GCF_008315115.2). Lineage (NCBI taxonomy): Eukaryota > Metazoa > Chordata > Actinopteri > Perciformes > Percidae > Sander > Sander lucioperca. Next base: position 23,540,028 of record NC_050194.1, on the reverse strand, counting down.
AAGACATTAGGAATAATAATAATAAGACACCGAAGGAATGCGTTTTAAAATAAATAAAGAACGGTTTTCAAATAATTCGTTTGGCTGTGTTAAGACGTCCTGATTATCTTAATAGAAAAGTTGGCGAAGAATGTGCAGTTTAAAGTTTTAGTGACCTTAAAATCCCCCTCAGGACTGCAGTCAGCCGAACACAGTCTCCATCTTTGGCCTGTATGGGACATGTCAAATGGATCTGCAGCGACTGAAGGAAAAACCCTCCATTTTGAGAGCTCAGAATAGTCTTTAATGCACAAATCTTTTTTTTATAGCCTGGAACAATTTGATTTAAGTAGAAAACACGATGAATCATGGCGTGTTTGAGGCTTTGAGCAGTGGTCTACGTGATACGCATGTATACGCAGTATACCCACTAAGAAAGCTCCATATACCCTCTTAAAAAGGCCCAATGACACGCAGCAACATACTTTCTATTATATTTTTGATATATTTTGAATTGTCATCTGTGTTTTTCGTCTTGGCACAGGCTAAATAAAGGTATTTCCACCGTAAATTGGTGCATAAAAGTGTATCCGAATGCAGGAAATGAAGTCTTTGACGCTCAAAATATCCCTATAGGGGGGACACCCAGACCCCCACTCCCCCAAAGGCAGATTCTGGCCCATATATATAGGCCAGTATATTTATATACTGTACAGTATACCCACTACAATACATTAGACTACACCACTGGCTTTGAGATGACACGATTAGGCTTGGTAAAGGTGCGTATAAGTGAACAAATGTGGAGGAAATAGATCACTCAAGGTTTAATATTTAGCAGAATTGAAGCTAAAATCCTCTAATATCCTCTGATTAAAACTCTTACATAACTGGGTACCACTACAGTTGTGATTAGAGGACAATAAGAAGCTGCACAGACCTTTTCTAGTGAGCTGGAACAGAACCAAGTGCACACGGAACAAAATCTCAATCCCAGAATACTCATTTCAGCATCTTTACACGTTCCCTTTTAATCCAGCGGCAAAGTCAACCATCTCGGGCTTAGAATAAAATAAAGATGGCGATGAGAAAGCATGTCTAAAGCACAAAAAAAGGCTGCTGTTTATGAAAATTTACAACTTTGCTATGGAAGTTTACGACTCGCCAGGCTCCTGGATTGGTCGCTGGCGGTCATGTGGGCAGCAGGAATGGGAACTTATTTCCCATGAGGTTATATTGCAGCTGCTGTTTTCCACCGCTCATTCACTTAACACTGGTAACACAACCTTTTTCTTGGCTCTGTGTTTATGCAATACGCGTACGCAGTGTTGCTGTGAGACGCGGTGAACGTGCGTAATTTAGTTTGAACCCAAAATGGGCGATGGAGCGTCCGCGAGGTGCTTCATCGTGTGCGCCATATTAATGTGGCTGTACTTGTGTAGGTATATGTTCTTGAAAATGAGGGATGATCACACTGCTGGATGGTGGGATTACTTTCAATGAAATCACTTGAACAGTGAGTGAGAGTGGGACATTTTGGGGGGAAAAAGACTCGAGAGGAGGCGAGAGGAGTCTTCTTCTGCGGAGTGGCACCCTGCACACAGGAAATGATGGATTATCAACAAAGGTAAGGGCACCATGTTTCTAATATGCCAGCGATTAACTCCAGCAGCACAAGTACGCCGCTGCAGCTCTGTTGTGGCTGAACTGTCACTGTAGGCCTGCTGTTTATATTACTGCGAATGGGAAGATCAGTCTTAAAGAAATGGCAATTATCCAAAGCTTCCTCTTCTTCCATCTTTTCTTACGCTGTGTGATATTCCCAACCAGTTGCTGATGCGTGTTTAACCCGTGACACGCTGCAGCCACAGACCCGATATCTGCGCTAAAATGGGTGGACAATAATCCTAGATGTTGCGAGTTTGAGACTTTTAACGATGTTCTATAATCCGGAGTGATTTCTGCTGTAAACCAGACTGGTTTGACTGTGATGATGATGATAATGATGATGATGATGGTGGTGGCGATGATGATGGTAGTGGTGGCGATGATGATGGTCATACAGGCCCCATGCTACCGCTGAGACACGCTTTTCTTAAAAAAAATCAGCTAAATCTGTCCGCCTTTTACTCTTCTGATGGATTTACTTCTATTTTATGCTGTTTGATATTGTTTAATGTTATTGTTTTATTCTGAAAAACGAGTCAGAATTGCTTTCAGGTTGACATTGCGCCGCCTCATCGAGTTGTTTTGACTTTTTTTTTGTTTTTAATATGTTAATCTTTTATACTTTTGGACAAATATTTGTTCTGATTGAGGCAAATTTGTGATTTTTGCCAAAACTGTGAAGTCAATAATGACCACGTTAAACACATTTTTTGGGGATTTTCGGCGCCTCTGCAGCGCTTTTCTGTGTCTGTCGTGTTTGCTACTGCAGCTTTAAAACACCTGATGTAAGAGCAGATCTTTGAAAAAGATGGAATTTTCTTTTTTGTCTTTTTTATGTACAGTTTTATAATTTGTGGGCTTGTTTGTTTGCTCTTTCCAAACGTCCAGCAGCTGTGGGGCTGCGGCCTGTTAAAGAGGCGTTCACTTATTAAAGATGTTTGAAATACAACGTTTACATCAACATTATTTCTAAACGGATATTATCAAAATAAAAAAAAATATACTATATATATATATACAAAAACAGAAAACCAAATGTTTGTAGGATGTTAATAAATATATGTATACATGTGTATGTATGTTAACATCCTACAAACATTTGGTTTTCTGTCTAATTCATTCAAAACACTATAATACATTTAAAATGCACATTATTTTAACAACACATTTTATTTTTTCGTTATTTTGTATTCATTCATTATTTAATAGGGGGACTTTTCCAAAAGCGGAAGCTAATTAAAAAGCTAGAAATTGTCATTATGGAATCATAAACATCATAAATATAAATTATAACACTTAATTTAACAAATGTAGATAGTAGTAGGCTTTTTTTTTGCAAGAAAATGCTGTCAAATCGCACAATTAACTGCAGAAAGAGCCAGTTCATTTGAAGGTTATTAATAATACTAAGCACCTAATTGATACATAATGAACATAATAGCTACTAATAGAGTTAAATAACGATAATAATAATAATAGTTACACTTAATTGATGCTGATTCAGACTTGTTTCACACATTGATACTCACACAGCTTTTTAAAAATGAGGAACTAGTTTCCACTTTATCACACCGGCTGAGGAAGATGATGAGGATGAGGATGAAGGTGATGATCTGTGTGGAAGCGCGTGTCCTCTCTCGTGCCCTCTGCACGTCTTCATGGACTTCAGTCCCAGTTGGTGTTGAATCAGAAATCAGGACGAGCTCACATCTGAAAAAAAAAGAAAGAAGCGTGAAAGATCAACATTAGTAGTGACGCGTTTAATTTCTGCGTGGATTTGGATTAATTGATACTCATCATTAGGATTGCTGGCAGCTGCTGTTGAGAGTGCAGTGTTTGATTCGTGTGTTTAGTTCTTAGATGATTTACCAAGATGGAAGTGAAGGTTAGAGGAAGAGGAGGAAAGAGAGGGAGCCAGTAATCTGTGCGTAAAATGGAAATAATGCGCAAAGTGTTTGGCATTTCATTGCGATGTTGTTCTTTCTTGTCTTTTCTTTTTGCACTGTGTGTGTGTGTGTGTGTGTGTGTGTGTGTGTGTGTGTGTGTGTGTGTGTGTGTGTGTGTGAGAGAGAGAAAGAGGGAGAGTTTGTGCACGCGTGCTTGTTTATAACGGAGGGGGGGAAGTCCGTCTGCTTTATTGGACTGTATTTGCATGAAACGAAGTTATTATACAAACAGTTGTTCTATATGTTGTTTTTTAGTGTATATGTGTTTCTATGAGTCGCAGCCTCTCTCTGAGTGCGTGCGTGAGCGTGCGTAAAGACCGACAGGCTCGAGCGCTTCATTTCGATTCACCGGGGACCCCTGCGCGCAACAAGAGCCCCCCCATGGGTGCAATAGTGCAAGCGCAGACGGCGGTGATTGGCCAGAGGTTGATCAGATGGTACACTTCCCCTCTGTGTTCAGTGGCACCTCACAACCCCCCCTTTCAGCAAAAACCAAATCTCGGATAAAGTAATGGCAAAACCACTTGGACTATAAAAGACAACAAATCATATTCCTCCGGAGTATATACACCCCGTTGTCCACCCAATGAGTTCCTATTTTGTTAACTCTACTTTTCCCGTGTCTCTGCCGGGAGGACAGGACTCTCTCCTGGGTCAGATACCGTTATATTCCTCGGGATACACCGATCCGTTAAGACACTACTCCAACGCGGCCACATATGGAGCAGCCAACATGCAGGAGAAGGTTTACCCGGCGTCCTACTACCAGCAGACGGGCGCAGCGGCCGCGGCCATCTACGGAAGGGCCGGCGGCGGAGCGCCCTGCGACTACAACCCGGTCGGGACTTTCTACAAGGACGCGGAGGGCTCGTGCGCTTTCTCGAGCCGCGACGACCAGCCGCTGTTTGTCAGTCAGGAGCAGCGCAAAGCGGAGTGCCCGGAGCAGGCTGTCAGTATGAGCAGCAGCATCGACGACAAGTCCTCCACTCTGATCTACCCGTGGATGCAGAGGATGAACGCCTGCTCCGCCGGTGAGTACAAACGTTTAACTCTGTTGTTGTCACGCAGCCTGAAGGTAACAGAGTCCTGCTCTCTGTGAGCACCCTGAGCCTCACAGAGTGACGTTACCTGTCAGATGTGGAGAGCTTCATACTCGCACTGATATGTAATCTACTTAACGTTTAGAAACAGGAGCAGAAAATAATTGCACGATTACAGAGCCGAAAGTAGAGTTTGAGATTATTGTGATTGCGCACTCGGATCTTCATGCGCCCTCAGGGCTTTGGCTGCTACATCATCATCACATACATACACGACCGCACGCGCACACACGCACGCACGCACACACACACAGACTTGGCCTACACCACCCAAGCTCCAACTTAAAGCTCCTTAGCGTCATGGCATCTTCGGAATGGGTCTTTTTCAGTTTAAATATCGCAGAAACACTTTCAGCAGCGATTAAATGTCCAAAACAATTTCATTTCAGGCCTACAATCTCAAAAACAAGACGCTATATAAGCTTTGTGCATCAGTGCGCAATCTCACTCTGACTGTACATCCTTACTGTAATGTCAAAGAACAATATACTGCTGTTGTAAAGGAGAAAACACACCATGGGGGAACTTTTACGCACTACGCAGGCTACATCCTATTGTAGCCTACATTAAAGACATCATTGAGAAGGTTTTTTTTTTTTTAGAATAAAATGTATACAGGTAATTCTAAATTCACTATAAGACGTGTCATATCCATAATTATTTGAAATATAGTGACATTATAGAATAGATTAAAACAGAAATGAATACAAACTTGAGTGCCATTTGCGCACCTTTAGGAAGAGGCTGTGAAGAGGTGTAATAATATATTGAACATTTAAAAAAATACCCACGATAAAGTACAGTTTATTACTATATCATAATTCCCTACTTTATAAACAACAAAATATAATATTTGAATGTTATAAGAGTGTGATTTGGAGCTAAATTACCACTTTATTGTATTTTTTCAGACACACCACTACAGATTTCGAGTGCACTCTCAGGTAGATTTTTCTCCTACACTTTGGAAATTCACTCGAGACAAACATTTAATTATTAATTCATGATTTTTTTGTTTTTTGTTTTATTTTTGTTCCAGGTCCATTTGGAAACAGTGGCCGCAGGGGCCGACAGACCTACACCCGCTACCAGACTCTGGAGCTGGAGAAGGAGTTCCACTTTAACCGCTACCTGACCAGGAGGCGCCGGATAGAGATCTCCCACGCACTGTGTCTGACGGAGAGACAGATCAAAATCTGGTTTCAGAACCGCAGGATGAAGTGGAAAAAGGAGAACAAACTCCTCAATCCGTCAAAGACACCCGAGGAGGAGGAGCAGGCGGACAAGAAGAGCTAAAAGGACACTGAATAAAAAGGCATGTGTGTGTGTGTGTGTGTGTGTGTGTGTGTGTGTGTGTGTGTGTTTGTTTGTTTGTGCGCACACTCCCAACATAAAATGATGTATTATTTCTTTGTAGATAAAGTGCTGCAAATCCCAAGTTAGAGATGTGAGCGATAGTATCTGCACGGTGATGATGTCTGCATTAGAGGTTAAAATCAGGTCCTCCTCTGTTCGTCCTTGTGCTCGTGTTTTTATTTAGGGGACTATGCAAAAATCCGCCAAAATGTATATACTTTTTAGTGTTTAGTTTTTGACAATGTTGTTACCTCATTATCGTAGGCCTACTGAGTTTTGTTATTGTTATTTTTATGACATTAAAAGAGGCTTTTTGTCCTTTACTGAACATCCTGTGGTGTTAGTCGTTCTATAATAGTCCTTTTAGGCTTGTTGTGCCATCGACTCTTCAATCTGTACAGATCAGAAATGTTACATGTTATTTATTGTTGTTCACCTTGTGTTCAATGCACCTCTGGATATTGTGTGCAATATTTTGTTTAGGAAATTGTACATAGAAATAAAGGCTTTTTGATGTATATTGGAAAATCTGGTGGCGTCATTTATGCTTAAAAAAGATGATTTGTATTATTATTAGCAGCAGTAGTACTTATAATATTATTATTATAGGGTACTGAGCTGCTTCTGGAGTCACAATAAACCTATCAAATAAGGCTTTACATTCACATAAAACCTGCGTAAAGATTAAAATAATTTCCAGTTTGACACTCTAAACACGTTAAACTGACGGCAGTGTGGCTGATAAGTCTCTGTTATGTGCTACCTGAGCCTTTTGTGGCCTATATTATCAGCGCGTTACATAAATGATGGATGAGTTCAGGGCCTGACAGTGCGTCCCGGCGGGGCACTACCGCCTCTGTCCGGAAGATGGCGCTCTCTGCCTGCGCGGGTCTCGGGGCGCAGCGGGGAGGCACCATTGACTGGAGCCTAACGACCATTATTTCGTCATCATTTGTAACCATGGAGCATGAATTACCTCTTGAAGTCATCAGTGAGGATTTACGACTGGTCAACAAAGGCACGTGATTCCCGAACGCTCTCCCATATTTGGCCGCATACCTGGCAAAGTACAGTAGGGCTTCATTGCTTATAATTCATGATTGCATCCATAAATCGTGCAAGCACACAGGATTATAGCGACAAAGATCTACAAATCGAGGCTTTAAAAATCCAAGCAAATGAGCTCTTACTTTGTAAACTCGTTCTCAGGGCGCTATCCAAATGGCTCCGACTATCAGTTACTAAATTATGGGACTAACGGCGCTGTGAGCGGCTCCTTCAGAGACCCTGGCACCATGCACTCCGGGTCTTTCGGCTACAACTACAATGGCATGGACCTAACCGTGAACCGCACCAACACCGGCAGCCACTTCGGGGCCGTGAGAGAGGATGCCCGGGGATTCGCGCCAGACGCCCGCTACAGACAGACACCCAACTGCTCGCTCTCATCTCCAGATCCGGTGCCGCCGTCGTGCGCCACGGCCAACCGGGAGCCGCTGGAACTAAAAAGCCCCTCTCCTCCTTCTGACCGGAGCTCGACCTCGAGCGGCAACAATCTCAACACTAACAACAACGCTCATTTCACGGAGATAGAGGACGCCACCGTCGCCTCAGAGACCGAGGAAGGCGCACACAGCAGCGGCGGCTCCAGCTCGGCTCCTCGGGCGCAGCAGCACCAAGACCCCAGCGCCACCTCCTCCACTCCCACATCAAACGATTGCCAATCGCCACAAATATTCCCCTGGATGCGGAAACTGCACATAAGCCATGGTATATTTATTTACACATCTAATAATATTTAGTTCCGAAGGATGTCAGCTGACGGTGTGCCATAAATCTGTCAAGTGTTGCATGAGTGGGCAGCTCGGTGTGGGTGATTGAAAAAAAAAAAAAAAAGACGTTATTCGAAAAGTCTTTATGGGGTTGTTTGGGTTCAGGTTAACTGCCGCTGGAGCCTGAGATAGGATGGGTTGTGAAATGTGGATTTAAATGGGCAGCAGGCAGGTTGGCTGTCGGCAATATAGCTGGAGATAAGAAAGGCAGTAATAACCGTGTGTGAGTGTTATGTCTCGTGTTGGTTGCATGATTCCTCCCTGCTCCATTTCGTGTTGTGACCTCTCTGTGCATCCTCGTGGTGAAGCCAAATTTCAAAGTCTGGCAGTAAAACCTTCCTCTGTTGTTGTTGTTGGTGTTGGTGTTGTTCAGTGCAGTTGCTAATTTTCTGGATTTTCTGTAAAATTGTAGATATGACTGGACCTGATGGGAAAAGGGCCCGAACCGCGTACACCCGGTACCAGACGCTAGAGCTGGAGAAAGAGTTTCACTTCAATAGGTACCTAACCAGGCGGCGGAGGATAGAGATAGCCCACGCCCTGTGTCTTTCCGAAAGACAGATCAAAATCTGGTTTCAGAACCGCAGGATGAAGTGGAAGAAGGACAATAAACTGAAAAGCATGAGTCTTGTAACAGGAGGCAGCGCCTTCCACAACTGAATAACTTTTGGGGGAGAGTCAAAAAAAAAAAAAAAAATAATAATAATCATCATTGAAAAAAAAAAAGAAAAGAAAAAAAGAAATACAAAAGAATCCATGAGTACTGTAAAGCTATTTGAAAGCGCAGCACCTTGCAGCATGCTATTGTGATAGAAAAAGAAGTATTCTGTCGTCTTAAAAATGCCATTTCTAGTTTCCTGTTGTTGTTCTATGATAGCTTAGATGTCCTATTTGGAAAAATAAGATGTACATATTATTGGGGTTATTGACTGTTCATGCATTTTGCTCTCTCTCTCTCTCTCTCTCTCTCTCTCTCTCTGTCTCTCTCTGTTTCTCTCTCTCTCTTGAAGGTGTTTCAACTTGAGCTCTTTATTGTGACTTCTTGACGGTCTAACAGGAGTAAATTCACTGTACAGTTAAAAACAAAAAGTTTCCAAACCATATGCTGCTCTTCATTGAATGTAAACCTGATGTACTCCGGGGCCATTCAAAGCGCTTTAGTGTAAGTTTTACTGCTATTTTCGATGGTTATCTTGTGTCCAGATCCATAAAGTTTCAACCCAATGTGTAGCTTTAGGATATTGTGTTATTATTATTATTATTATTATTATTATTATTATTATTAATAATATTCTTTAGAATAATTATGAGCAATGCAAATGTATCCAACCTGTCAATGTGATGAATTTTTAGTGCAAAGGTTATTCTGTGGATAGGCAGTGATGTAAGCTTTTTTCGCCAATAAGCTTTTTGTATTTGTAAGTGAACTCATAGCGCTTGGAAATAAAAGTTTCTCTCAATTGATTTGTCTCGACTGTATTATCAATAGGAAGAAATACAAAATTCAGGTCAGGTTTGTTTTTTTTGTCAAAGCAGCTGCGTAACAACTTCTGGTTCGCTTTTGACCCGATTTAAACTCACGATTAACTTGTTAGAAGTAGAGAAGTCTCACAAGAACAACAAAGATTAAAGGCGACATTTTGTTTGCCTCCTTGCAGCAGAGAAATAACAGAAATATCTAACTTTTTTTTTTTTTTTTTCAAACTTACCTCCTCTGACTCTTCTGCAGCGAGATGCGTGTGTGCCATGTAGGAAATATGTTGGTGATAAAATCCCCCCAAACACACAGTGGCTTTGGCTTACAGGTATATAAGCAAGGCTGAAGTTGGTAAAAAATCCCCCCTTACCAAAGATTGTATAGACCTATATTACTTACAGACTGTGAAAAGTCACGTGAGGTCCATAAAGTTGGTTTTATGGTTTTGGGGAGTAGACAATGTACTATATAATTCACAACCTTGAATGAAAGTGACGGCTTAACTGCATGGATGGGACTGGAACGGCTGGACTGAAGGAAGGAAGTAGTGACCAGTTATATTAAGTTACTTTAAGCTGCTGGGGAATTTGGAAAACAGGTTTCTATAAAAAAAAAAAATATTGTGGCTGCTAGAAATTTTACTTTAAAATGTCAGTTTAAGTTTCTGCTTTATTGTAACTATCTGCTGCTACAATTTCAGAAAAAAAAGTCAGATGTCTTCCACATTTCTCCACAGCAGAAGAACTCCAATTATTTGGTACTTATAATATTTTTGTTAGAATTAAAATGTCAAAACGTATTCTGTTTGGGGGGGAAAAGGCTTTAAAGCCATATATGTTTCTGCTCAACAGTGTCCAATATTCACCAGGGGTTCTCGTATTAAAAGAAAAGAAAGAAGAAAATTGATTTCATTTGCAAACACAAAAATGTTCTGTGGGGAAAAAAAACATAATCTTATTATTTAGACTTTAAGACTATTTGGAGGCTTTATGCAACGAACTTGAGCGAAGTCCTGAAGCGATTTATTCCGATCTGTCACGAAGTCACCGAGCGGCCAAAGGTGAAGTCTCGGACAACCCTGAGCTGGACTCAGGCTCCACTGACTTAACATAAAGAAATCTGCAGGCTATATGTCTGCTCCCCCCCCCTTATTAAACCTAATGACATTATCTCCAGAAAACTAAAAGATTATATGGGACTTGTGCAATATTTTCAAAGTCTTTTCAAACTCATTTCAGGTACAAAAAAAAAAAAAAAAAAAAAAAAGTTAAAACCAGTGGTGGGCTATATGTGTCCCAGACATTTTCCTCATATTCATAACTATTAAGTGGCAATTTAACCAGCGTAATGAGTATTGCATATTGATAGGGGTAATCTGTACCCGGATCCCATGAATAATTCATGGCGGCGGGGATCATCGCTGGGTCAGGAGACGATCTGCAGCCGCAGATGCTCCAGGAGGAGGAAGCGCACTGCTGCCACACTTTGCACTGTCACGATGGGGGGGGGGGGGGAAAGTCTGTGTTTTGCACTCGAGATAATATACTTAAATGTTTCTATTTCTAATATATTTCAAGTATAAGATACTGCGGTTTTTGGTGATAAATCACTACAAACACGCTGCGTAAATGTAACAGAATTTCCTCTTTTTATTTTGCTCCTTTACAGCAAGGCTCGTCTGATAGTTTACACGTGTGTTTAGAAAGTGGTGCAATATGTACAGTGAATAATAAGCCACCCATAAAGCATTACAAACATATCTTTAACCGTATATGGGTCATCATTTTAATACTAAATCTATTTAAACACTGTTTACTGATGCAGCTTCAGCTTCAACGCAATCAACGTAAATAATACATTTCCGAATGTGTCCTACAATTAAATGAAAATGAAGAAAATGTGCTTATTTTATAATGAAAAAGGTTAAATAACTTCATGTGAATAAAATTCTCGCCACATCGCACGTGGGTATTAACGCATTCATGTAATCATAATGTTGAACTACATGAAAGAAAAGTCACTTTTGGGAGGCCAGTTTATCGTGTCATGGATGTTCAACATCTGGCAGGATGTGTGTGAGTGCAGTGAGGAGATATGTAGTGCAGATGTTCTGCCAGCAGAGGGCGCCTCAGACCGGCCCTGCTGATGATGGATGGGTTTTTTTCTCTCCCCGTGCTCAGGCTCTTATCATGTGGAGAATGTAGAGCAGAACACAGGAACACCAGTATCACTCCGGGCGTGTTTATTAGTTCTCTGTGTAGCTTTGTCCAGGCTGAGTGGGCGGAATAAACCTTTAATCCTGGACACTTTGAGCTGATAGTGAAACTCTCTTTGGAGAGCTGGTTGTTGAGCCTGCTGATCAGGCAGATCAGAATTTCTTCTCACTTTAATTCAATTCAAGTCATTTTTATTTATAGTGTGAAATCATAACAGAAGTTATCGCAGGACAATTTACAGAGAGTAGGTCTAGGTCACACTCTAAACCCACTTTATTATTCTGGAAAGCAGCTGAGTAGACCTATATTAACTGCTGTAGTACAATTTTGAGCTAGTTGTAGGCTACTTGTATTTCCATTTGTGATACTTTTTAGTCCAGCATTTCAGAGGCAACTTTTTATTCCACTATATTTATCTGCAGCCTGTTACTTTTCAGATTAAGATTGTACATGAGAAAGAGGATACATTTATAATAGGCCACACTGAAGTTGAATCCGGGAGACTTTGAGCTGAGAGGGAAACTCTCTCTTTGGAGGTTAAAGCTGCCTTTTTGTTCAGGTTGTTTAGTCTGATGATCAGACTGGATTTCGTCTCACTTTATTATTCTGGAAAGCAGCTCAGTGTAACGTATATTTAGTCAATATTGAGTATTGACTACTTGAGTATTTCCATTTTACTTATTTCCTACTTTTTTAGTCCACTATTTCTTAGACAACATTTATCTGACAGCCTGTTTCAGTAACTTTTCAGATTTACATTTTATATAAAAAAGAGGATTCCTTTTTTAAAGTTTAAAGATCACACACTTCGTGGGTTGTGGGACCAGTTACAAAAAGTTGCTAGAAGTTCCACCAAAAAGACCAAAGATCCCCCCCTCAAGACTTCTCAGATTGTTGCGTTTGAATAACAATGTGAGCCCCAAAGAGGTCAAATGATTCGATATATCACAAAAACACCAAAGATTAGAGAAACCCTTTGGAGGGGCCTGACCCCGAGGTTGGGAACCACTGAACTAAAATAGCTAACTGCAGCCTATTTAAAGTAGTTCAAACTAGCTCCACCTCCAGCAGCTACAACTGTAAATTATATATATATATATATATATATATATATATATATATATATATATATGTGTGTATGTGTATGTGTTCTGCAGAACAAGTACTTTTACTTTTGATAGGTGAAGTGGTTTGTTGCTAATACTTCTGTACGTTTACTTAAGTAGGATTTTGAATGCAGGACTTTTACTTGTAAATAATGGAGTATTTTTACATTGTGGTGTTGGTACTTTTGCTTAAGTTAAGGTAAAAAAAAGAAATCTGAATACTTCTTTCACCAGAGCCCGAAGAGAGATGAAACCAATTATTTAAGGTCATATAGTTGGAAAATAGGTCTATCTGTTCAAATTGGATGTGTTTTTTTTTACATGCTTTATAAATCCTTTGTAAGCATAATGGCAACTTCTTCTTGGATGAAAGGTTACAACTTCAGACATGGTGGATCAAACCGCTTTATTAAAGACTTATTAGCATTTATAACGGCAGACTTGATGGCTAATTAGAAAGTAATAAACCCAGAGCATTTATAAATGGATAACCAACCTGTATTACTACATTATTACCTAACAGACATGGAATAACAATGGAATGGAAATGGATTTTTTTCACAACCTGGCAGCCCAGAATGTGTTCTTGTGTATGCTTATAACGGATCTAAATGATTTAGTAACCATTAATAAAGCCGCTAATAGTAAGTAATAAACCCTTTATAAAGGGTTCCTCATTAGAAAGAGGTTCCTTACAGATGACACGACGTTTTAAAAAGTAAAAGCTCTGCCTCCTTAATGTGGATATTATTATTATTTAGATGTTTAGTATTGTCTTCCCGTCAACCACGCACTTGTTGTCCTCCGGTTCGGTTTGCCTGTTTATAAAGCATAAAGTAACCTCTTAATGATTATCCAATTGTAGGCTATGATATATCGTTTTAGCCAACTTCATAAGTTGTTACCACTAGTTTTACCCTTCGTTATGGAATTGATGGTGAATAAACATCATTTACATGAAATTATTGGTAATTTTTGAGTAAAATGAGCAGAAATTAGGAATTATCTTGACTAATAGTTAAGGTCAGAGAAACATATGTTTATGGATGATCACAGATTTTCACCATAAAAGTAGTGATCATCAATTAGAGGATGGAACCATCCATGTTATTTTTTGGGGAATTTGGTTGAAAAGAAAGTCATATTTCTGATGTAGAAACTTTGAAAACGGGTCATATTTGACCCGAGGACAACATGAGGAGGCTGCAGTTTCTGTCCTCGTGCAGACAGAGGCTGACAACCTGTCATCTATATATACCCTGTAGATCCGAATTTGTGTAAATATAGCAGCAGCCACAAATTCGCGTCTTGGGGAGTATGTAGGTGATGACACTTCACCTCGAGAGGAAGAAAAACACGAGGAGAAAACACTCATTGATTTCTGTGTGTCGGTGAATATATTTCATGGCAAATAATGCTGCATGTTTGGTGTTTTCTGTGGCTCGTAATGTGTGTTTTTGTGTTTTGTATGGAGCGTCCACGCACAGAGCTGCAGGCCCTCACCAGAGTCCATTCGATATTTGAAATGTTCCCTTTTTTCTCTCTCTTTTAGCTGCACATTGCTGGAGAATATGACATCTGTGAATGTTGCAGGACAAGCCCTTCAATGCGGGGCATTGTTCGGCACACCATTTATCTTCGCTTCACTGCACTTCACTGCCCGTTTGGTCGAGGAGGAGTTTTACTTTTCCAGGGAAATGTGAGGAGAGTTCCTCAACAAACGGTTCCAACAGGCTCTCAACATACCGGAGACCGGAGAATCTGGTGAGAAGATGAAAAAAGTAAGGCAATTCAATATCTATTTAACTGGGATGATAATAGCAGTGAATAGTGTGAGTTTGCATTTGATTTGAGGGAATAATCCGTGACACTTTACTATGAGCATAAGGTGAAAACATCCAGTAAATGAATTATTTATAACGCACTTTAATGGAGTTTTAAGCAGATATAAGGACATTTTAAGTATTTATTGATGTACAGTGTCTGTCAGCAATGCGTTATAAACCACTTATAATATATATTAAGTCCTTATATACTTCTTATAAAGTAGTTAGTTAAAGTAGACTCTAAACTATTTCATTTACCCCCTTTAAGTGTTTATTAATGTACAGTATCTGTCAGCAATGCGTTATAAACCACTTATAATATATATTAAGTCTTTATATACTTCTTATAAAGTAGTTAGTTAAAGTAGACTCTAAACTATTTCATTTACCCCCTTTAAGTGTTTATTAATGTACAGTATCTGTCAGCCACTGTAGCCTAAATTCTCCCATAAAGACTTATTTTACATTATTACAACAACTTTATTTTAACTATATTATAATTCATTATACAGCAGCTTCAGGAGTTATATTTGATGACAAATACATTAATAAACGATCACATCTGCTAATAACTATAAGTGTTTATATACTGCTTATAAAGTATTTATTAGTTAAAGTAGACTCTGAAGTTTTTTAATGACTGATTTAGATTTAGAAGAAAAACAATGTATTTGTTTGCACTTAAAACCTGTTTGTTTTTTTATTCAAACTGTGTGTTAGTTATAGTTATATTATGGTGTATGTATTTGCTTTATTGCTTATGTTAGCTGTGGGACTTTGCTTCTACTGTGGACAACTGTGTTTGAATGAATCCAGAGCCATAAATCCTCCCCTTGTGGACACGTGGTTTCTGTAGCTAATTGACAGGAGAGGTTTGTCAGCAGGCCGGCAGACTGAACGGAGGGGTGGAGGAGGAGGTGAGGAAGAGGGTGGGGGTGTACATGTCCATCACAGATCAGACAGGCAGCCTGAAGAGTGTGGAGCTCACCGTGGTGATGAAGACGGGATGGAAAGTGCAGCTTAGGGATATATTGCCATATGTGAATAATAACTGTCACACTGCAGGCCGCACAGGGATCAAACATTAATTCATATTTACACTGTAAACTAACTCATCATGTCAGTCTGCATCTTCCTCTTCTCCGGCTGCCTCATATACGTATCACAGGAAGATTTAGAGTTTTTTAAGACAGCGGCACTTATCAGGGGCGGAGCCAGACGTTGTAAACATTCGGGGTTCAGCCCAGACCTGGGGGGACTTGTAGAACACAATAGACTAGTCTTTATTGTCATTGTACATGTACAGCGAGATTGAATGCAGTGCTATCAGTGCAAAACATCAGCAAAAGTGCAAAGCGGTGTTTGGTGTTTTAAGCCCCCAACGTCGTCTTCCAGGCAGCGCTGCCTGGAAGGCACTAGGATTAGGCAATGGTTAGGGTTAGGGTTAAAGCTGCTTACACACCAACCAGACGGCCAAACCGTCGGCAGAAAAGGCAGATGGACTGATCAGTCTCCCCGAGTTGGTCAAAAAAATGCCTCAGAACACACCGAAGAGACGAGATGTAATACGTCTCCATAACAGCAGGCAGCGCTAATCTGTATTGTTGCCCAAAAAATGAAAACCAGCAGCTGATTGGACGAACGCATCACGTGGGTCTGGTTTCTCTGGAAATTCAAAGACAGACTGTCATGGCGGCTCGTTCAGAATACGATCTCATGTTGTACTAAAATAGTTCACCGAAATGTGTTTCTGAAAACATTTTAAGAGAGAAATAGGCCGTGCAGTTGCTGAATCTGTCTTCATTTCAGATCAACAAAGGTCAGTTTAAAAGATTTTCGTCAAATTTTGAGAGACTCTAGTCACGCTTATCCCGCTTGCCATTTCCGGGTTAGCACTCTACCAATCAGATGGGTCATTTGAGTCCGACTGCCGCCGCCCCTCCGATTATACATGTCAAATCGGCCAAAATGAAGCCCGACGGACGACGGCACGGAACACACCGAACAGACTCGAGTCACCGACCTCGCCAATCTGTCCGACAGCCGATTATCGGCTTGATGTGTCAGTGCCTTAGGGTTAAGTGCCTTAAAGCCAACGGTCGCAGCGCTGCCTTGAAGTCGACGTTGGGGGCTTAAAACACCATTGAGCGTGCAAAGCAGGTGAATAAATAAATCTAAAAGAGCCTCTAAAAGTCACTATAAAATATGTAGCTAGGTTTTAAAAAAGTAAAAAAAGACAAAGTAAAAACACAAACAAGGCATTCACTTCACGATTAATCATTTAAGTAGCGTTACGTGCGATTATTGATATTATATTATTGTTACTGATAAAAAATGGTTTCTGAGTCTGTTTGTTTGTGTGTTTGTGCCCGAGGGCAGCAGTTCAAACACAGTGTCTGGGGTGACATGGATCTTTAAGTATGTTCTGGGCTTTTTTGAGGCAGCGGGAACAGTTCACAGAATGAACGGCAATATTTCCCCAGTAACAGAAAGTTTGCTCCATTAATTTGCTGCACAAACACAAAATTAAAGGAATTTTAAAACCCTAAAATATTTGGGGGTTTTGACAAAATTCGGGGCTGGAGCCCCAGAACCCCACCCCCCCTCACTCCGCCCCCGACACTTATTCCTGACTTTCTTTGTATTGATATAGGTTTTTTTTGTTAGAGCACTGTAGGCTATCAGAGAGATTTATGGCACATATACGCAGTGGTGGAAGCAGTACTCAGGGCCTTTACTTAATTAAAAGTAGGCATACAACAATCTAAAAGTACTTCATTACAAGTTTGTTTCCTTGTACCTGGGGGTCCCTGATGGGCGTCTGTGGCTGAGTACACACAGAACCCAGAGCTCAGACATGAACTGATGCAAGTTTAAGTAACCAAGTACTGCACTTCAGGGCATTTACTTGATTAAAAGTAGAAATACAACAATCTAAAAACACTCCATTACAAGTAAATGTCCTGATTTCAAAATGTTACAAAAGTATAATCAGCAAAACAATGTATCAAAAGTAAAATAACTCATTATACAGAATTATATTCTGTTTTTATCACGACAACAAATACTTTTTAATGCAGTTCGTCAATGTGGAGCAAATTCGAGATGAATTAGGCTACTACTGAGTAGACTAGTAATATAGTACTGCATCAGCTCATATTTTATGTAAAAGTAACTAAGTGTCAAATAGATGTAGTGGAGTAGAAGTAGGCTATACAGGAGCAGAAAAGTAAATAAGTATATCAAAGTTGTACTAAATACAGTACTCATTGATATGCAGTGATTAGGGAGGACACAATATTAGAAACCTCTCTCAGTATAATGTAATACAATTCAACACTACAGCCTCCATAAAGCAAAAAAGGACATTTCCAGAGCTTTAAGCTGCTTTGCATGGCCTTCATCAGCAGTATAGAGTAGCTCCGTTGTCACTGTGGTCCATGAGATGGTCTGCCTGAGGTTTCTGCCTGTGAGAAGGAAGTTTTTCCTCACCGCTGTTGCACCAAATGCTTGCTCCTGCATGGGGAATTGTTGGGTCTCTGTTAATTATAGAGTAGTCTACTCTAGACCAACTCTATCTGTAAAGTGTCCAGAGATAACTTCTGTTATGATTTGACACTATACATAACATTTAATTGAGAACTGTTGAAACTATAGCCTTTATAAAACCCACAGGATGTGGCTGAAAGCTGCTGAAAATGTCCAGTATAATGCAATTTATGCTAAGATTTTCTTATTTCCAGATTTTTCTGCATGGCGCATTGGACTGCATTAGTTTCAGTCATGTTCCTTACTGAGGGGATATGCGTACATGTTTTGAAAGACGTTTTACTCAATTTTATCTTTTAAAATTTAAATAAAATGTCTCACTCTGCAGCTTTAGAAACAATAAAACTTTTATTTTTGGACACCACATATAGATCTGGTCACTATTCCAATTGTCTCTGGGTCGACGGTTGCACGGCTCAGAGATCAAAGATGTTCATTTGCATTAATTAACGCTGTACTCAGTTAAATATTACCTTTCAGAGCCAATCAAAGCGATCGAGCAAAACATGAAGATGAGACATCAAAGCACCGCCGATCGATCCGCTGCAGCAGTCTGACGATGGCCACATGTAAACCAAACCAAGGCCTCATTAAGGAACTTTTTAATGGACGCTGCTGCTGCTGCTGCTGCTGACCACTGTCTGTCTCCTCTTTAGTGCTTTAAAATGACTCACTCACTTCAAATTAGAAACAAAAACAAAGAAAATCTCATTACAGAAACTAGACGTAATGCACTTGGTATGCGAGTGTGTAAAAAAACAAACTCCAGACTGAATACTGAATGCTTTCTTTGCGTAATTTATGGCATCTCTGCTGGCATCTGTAGAAGGGATGTTTGAATTTATTATAAACGCGCTGGACACGTTCCCAGGACAAAAATAAAGATGTCCGTGTGTTCATAGAACTGTGAAAATACAGCTTAAAACTCGCAGTGTTTGGGTGATTTCAGTGGTGATGGGAGGCAGACCGTTTTCCTTATCTAAATCCACTTAACATGGGCTTCAGTGCCAACATATTTCAGCCTTTTTCTTGCCTCTCTTGAGCCACCTTAATGCTTTCAGCGTTTTCACGCTGATGTAATTGCCATAAAGGTGTCGAAGTAGACATTTATCCATATAGAAAAGCGTCTCTCTTTTTTTTTTTTTTTTTTTAAATCGCATGGCTATTTCCATATATGAAAGTGAGCTTGCATGATCAGCAGAAAGGGTTTTCTTGTCACACACACACACACACACACACACACACACACACACACACACACACACACACACACACACACACACAGGCTGACATTGTGTGCTGTATGCAGGGCGGTGTGAGCTGCAGAAACACTGTCCACTCTGCTTCACCCCACCGGCATGCAAAGCCACATCATCATCTAATGCGAGATCTGCTGCTTTCTCTGCAGGATTATTCTAATCTGGGGAGGTTCTTTCCAAAACAGAACTAACAACAACAAAAAGGTGAGAGGAAGCCGGTGTGTGTTTGTTTGCTCGAGGATTGTTCCAGTGTGGGATGAATGTAGGTTGTGAAGGTAATGCAGCCGCGGACTGAGTTATGTGTCTTTATGATTTACGAGCCTGACTTCAGCAGCCGCGGTTCAACCAGAGTTCATAAAGCTGCATGCCTCCAGACTTTATTCTATCTCTCTTTCTCTCTCTCTCTCTCTCTCTCTCTTTTTCTCTCTCTCTCTCTCTCTCTCTCTCTCTCTCTCTTCGCCCTTAAAACTGCTGCTAAATAATTCTGTTCTGTTGGATTAAATTTAATTAAGATACTGAATAGGCTACGATGCTTTTTTCTGCTTCTTTAAATCGCGTTGTGTTTCAGTTCAGGGCAGAATAAAAGCTGCAGCTGCACAATGGACTGTATTATTTTGTATTTGATGGAGATGGATGGATGTTTTAGTAGATTGTGTTACATTTCATTTTTTTCCCTCGAAAATGTTGCAGACAGGACCATCCATTAACTGGATAAAAGGCTGTTATTTATTAATACGCATATGCCTAATGTAATAATATAATCTCAGGAAACTATTTTATTTAAAAAAAAATAAGGTATTTACTTTTGTATTTCTATGAATTTTATTTTCTATTTTTGGGCCTTTGTGTTCGGATGTTTATGCGTAGACTAGTTATTATTGTCATATGTTCTTGTTGCCATTATGTTGTTAATATATTATCCTTTTTTAAGACAAAAAAAATAGGAAATAACCTTGTTCCATAATCTAAAAAGATTATATTTCATTTGTTTTAGCTGCATTAAAACACAATTAGAAAAAGAGAGTGAGCCTCGTTGTAGGCCAGTGAGGTCTACACTAATTGTTAGGGGTAAAGAAAAGGACAAATGTTTAATTTCTGCACAGATTTTACAAGATTGTCCGTGATTTGGTGTTTTCCAGAGGGTTCATTATCACAAACTCTTATTTTCCCGTGGCCTCTCAGGCCAGGAGAGGCTTGCTATTCATGTCAGCATACTATTGAGTTGATAAGATGGATCGTGTGGTCTCCTCCCTGATTCTGTCTCCGTCTTTTTTCTGCGTCCTCTCAGGCCAGAAGCTGCAGGGCTCTCTGGAAACCTGCCATGACATTTGGCTGCCAGCGCTCCGTCAGAAGGTCAAAGGTGCACATTTAATGGAAATGCAGAAAACCAGTGTGACCCAAAACACCCAAAAACACCACGACTTCTTCTTCAACGAGTCTTTGGTGGAGGATGTCAGCGGGTTTGGGTGCGCAGCCGCACACCAACAATTGGCGCAAGTGGAGACGTTTGAGCGCACGTTTCCCAGGAGGTCAAAACAGCAAAACCCCAAGTTTCCTGTGAGCAAAAAGATTTTCCCCTGGATGAAAGAGTCCAGACACTCAAATCAGAAACCCGGCATGAGAATCGCAGGTCTGTAAAGAAAGAGGCAGCAGTTGTTTTGAAACGACGTCTTTTCATTAATGTCCACTTTATGAATTGAGGAAATTAGTTTATATTTTCTCCTTTTCAGGTTCAAAATATCAGCTATTAATCCAGTCAGGTTATTAGCAGAAGGATAAACACACACTGGCTCAGTTGTTAAGCTCATATATTTTTATTTAGAATCATAACATAGTAGCCTACTATTTATTATAAAGGCCAACATAAACAATTAAAATATCAGAAAACGATTAACAGTATTTCAATAAACTTGGATATGAATGCTTCCCTTCATTTAATCTAGGCTACCTTTTATAAGACCTTATAATAATCTGTCCCTTTAAGTCGTTATTTTTTTTTTATTTATTTATTTTTTATAAATTTGTCTCAGAGGCCTTTACAATCTGTACCTCTGAATCTTGATTAAAGGAAAAACTCCAAATATCTGTCTAATATCAACCACTTAGGCCTACCACTTTGAAAAAAAACAAGCGAGTTAAACTCTTGGTCACCATTTTGGAAAATATCTCAGCTTCCTCCTCCCCCTATACATCCCATACTGTAACACTGTAACACATCTTTGTGTAACACCATAACCTTTAAGTTACTTTCAAACAATCTTCTTTAGTTATGTTTCTGTCTTTTCCCTTTCTCTCTCTTGTTATTGATTTCTACGCTTATTTTCTCATTTTTATTAACGTATTTAACCTTTATTCATACAGGTTAGATTGGCTGAGCATGCATGCTATGTTTAACAGCAACAGAAGCATTTAATAACAAGGTGCAGACTGTAATCAGGTAGAGAAAATGTCTGAGAATGATCTTGAAGTCATGAATAAAAAGAAGAAAAACAAACCTCCCATTCACTGCTTCCACTCAGTGAATACAACCTGTTCAACCTTTCCCTTATTTCTCTCCAACTGTTTGTCTCTACAGACTGCACCGTCAACGAGAAGTGTCCAAGCGCGACCCCGCCGGCCTCCAAGAGGACGCGCACCGCGTACACGAGCGCGCAACTGGTGGAGCTGGAGAAGGAGTTCCACTTCAGCCGCTACCTGTGCAAGCCGCGGCGGGTGGAGATGGCCAGCCTGCTCAACCTCCACGAGAGGCAGATCAAGATTTGGTTTCAGAACCGGAGGATGAAGCAGAAGAAGGACGAGAGAGAGCAGGGCCTCGCCACCCCCCCGTCCTCCCCCTCCGCCCCGGGCAGCCCCACTCTGTCGAGCCTGGGTTATGTCCATCTGGGCGGGGATTACCAGCCGGCCTCCCCTCTGCTCAAGTCCCAACAACACCACCAGTCCCAGGCAGCGTACCCGGCAGAATACTCCAAATATCCAGCTCCAGGCTTCACGCACGAGCCGCAGTTTAATGTGCAGTACGACACGCACACCACACCACGCACAACAGACCCAAATGTGCATCTTAACGGGTCATTATTCTCACAAAGCTGCACTCAGGACAGAATCATGCAAGCTCCAAAACTGACTCATCTGTAGCAGAAACATGTGATCTCCTCGACTCTCCAACAAAACAACCATTCATTTAATTTATAGAAGCTCTGTCTTGATGCATGTAGCTATGTTATGATTTATTTATTGGACTAATGAATCTAAATATTAGTCTCAAATTTGTATTTTTACACATGTATTTATTTTATATCAACTATTGTGTTAACTTTCACGCATGGGCCTCTTTTAAATAGTTTCCGGAGACATGCAGCCCTGTGTATCTTAGGTTGAAATGTTCCTGCTGTTATTTCAGCTACATACATAAACACAATTTTCTGAGATTTCCCCCACCAGACTCTCCACAGTAAATACTCCTCTACAAAAGGACGACTGTAATGCAACCAAAACGTTGAAATAAATGGCAACTTTCCTTGTTTTTGGTTAAAGCTTAATTAGCACTTGACACACATCACATTAACTCTTACTTAATTACAGGGGATGAGTGTGGATGTGAGAGGGGTTTTTTTTTGTGTGCGAAAGATATTACATTATAGTCTTGATGTTAAAAAGAAGGCAGGAGAAAAAAAAAAGTCTATACGGTTCGCAAATGTGTCTTTTGTTCTTATATGGGCAAAGTGGGCCACACAAGCTGTCAATCTGTTAAAAAGAGCGCATGATGGATCACTGAATTCACTGCGCTGCTTTTGAGTCTGTCTGCAGGATTCATGTCGACGAGAGGCCGAAGAAATTTTTACAGCGAGTTTATAATGTCGATATTTTCTTTCTCAAGCTTTAAAATCAAGCTAAGTAAGTGCTCAACAGAAAAAATAAAACAGCATAGAGGCCATACATTTAAAAACGTTAGACATTTATATGACAAAATAATACCAAGATGTTACTATTTTGTATTATTACTTGTATTTGCTTTTAAGATAAGTTAAGATAAAAGACTTCGTTGTGCCCAAGGGGAAATTTAGCTTGGTCAATAGTGCTACACATAGAGGCAATCAACTTAAAACAATACAGCCAATAAAGTACAGTGGTACACTAAAGACACAGTCATTAATTACATACAATACTAACACATACTAAATGAAATATAAATTACCAGTTTAAGTATGTTTAAGTGACATACAACATGGAAATATGTAGCACATGCCTTGTGACATTCAGGTTTGGTTAAAGGAATAATTTAGCAGTCTAACATTTGACATCTTTGACAATAATAATGTGTGATGTGTGCCCTCTTTTATAGTCTTTGGATGCCATTGTCATAACGAGCTACCTTTCATCGTATTACTGTTATTATGTGAGATAGTCTATATGGTCATTATTTGAATTTTTTTTTGCCATTCGTTTGTCATTTTCAGCTCCTCTAACACTGTCTGAAAATGTGTCCTGATGTTTGTGTTCTTATCAGATGGATGAGCGAGTTTGATTGAAGCATTTGTCATGTAAATGCGAGCCGTTTGATGGACGAGCCCGCAGACTTGACAGAGTGCTGGAGGTCCTTTGCCATTGGCGTTTAGCGGGTCACATGGTGTGTCAGGAAGGTGATATGAGGGTGGAAGGCAGTTTTACAGCTTTGACATACTACCTAGAAGGTTAGGGCAAAGGGAGCACCGATTAATGACTGCTCAGTCTTGATCAGTTGTGAACAAACAATAGGCCCAAGGATGAACTCCTACTTAGACTACCCCGTGTGTAACCGGGGAGCAAATATTTTCAGTGCCAAGGCCGGATACCACAATTTAAACCATGGATACATGTCGTCCAACTCGTGCGCAACAAGTGATAGTTACGCACCGGACGGGCGTTTAGTTGCTTCAACTTCTGCGCCACACCAGACCCCGAGCCTCCCTCTGCACCCCCACCAGACACACGTCAACCTGGATCTGCAGTTTGCAACACCGGGAAACTCCATGTATGGCTCACCTCTGGAGTACGGACATCACCAGTACGGCCTCGCACCCGAGCAGGACCGAAGCTTCATTCATGCGCAAGTCTCACCCCTCGGAACAAACATGGCTCCCTACACCGGGGACAGTTGTGGGCCTGGAGTCGCAACAGGCAGCCAGTACCTACATTTTGGAAACGGAGATCAGAGGCAGCAAGAATATCCAGAAAGTGTTTACACAAGGTTACCGCCACAAAGTAGGGAGAAGGATTTGGACCATGTGGAGGAAACTTCTAAAACATTTGACTGGATGAAAGTGAAGCGGAATCCACCTAAAACAGGTTGGTTCATCCTTAGACAAATTTAAGAATAATAGCTAGACGTGCTATTTAGAGAACCCATTAGACGTCTGAAGGTAATTTTGATTCTCAGTGCGTAAAAATGCAATTCAGCTGATGTAATGAAGCCCAATTGTTCTAAAAAATGTGTATTTGGCAACTAATGTTTTGAACATGTTTCTATTCATTCTCACATATATCATTCACAGCTCCAGCTCCATGACTGTCATGTTTTCATCCATTCATTCATTCATTCATCCATTTCTCTCCACAGCTGTCCACTCGGAGTTCGGGGTCCCCGGCCAGCACAACGTGATCCGCACCAACTTCACCACCAAGCAGCTCACCGAGCTGGAGAAAGAGTTCCACTTCAACAAATACCTGACGCGGGCACGGAGGGTGGAGGTCGCCGCCAGTCTGGAGCTCAACGAGACGCAGGTGAAAATTTGGTTTCAGAACCGCAGGATGAAGCAGAAGAAACGCGAGAAACTGGGCTGCGTTTTGGTAAACACTCCGGCACCTGTGGAGAAACTCTCCGGGCCTGACACCTCTCCAAAGGGAAAAGGGAAAGACTGTGAACCATGATGTGACTTTTAAAAAGAAAAGAAAAATACACAATATGATTGTGGGGGCCTGAGCAGTTTTCCGTACCATTCCAAAAAAAAAAAAAAACTGTGAAAAATACATGTGGACTTTGTGAAGTATACAGGGTATGTCTGTCTGCTTATGTGCTTATAGTTCTATGATTAATGCTGAATTGGATTCTGAGAAACCTTATAAAAATGTCTTTTAATCAGTTCTTTTATTTGTAACTTTCTTATCATAAGTCCATGTTGTTTTGTGTTGGAGCACTGAAGTACTCAGTGGCATTGTTTGCACTATTTATTTACAGGGTATTGTCCAACAACTGTTGAGATGTTTTAGGTTAATAATAAAGTTTATTAAATGAAAAAAGGAAGTGTTTTACTTGTTGTTTATGTAAAAAGAAAAGGGTCGTATAGGCTTATGTCCAATTGAACTTTTGAAGTTTTTGAAATTTCTTCCTCCTATTTAAAAAAAAATATATATGTATGTAATAAATTGTTCTAAATATGAATGTTTTTGAATCACATTACGAACTTCTTTCCTATATTCACTTCCATTAATATTCTCACCATGTCCCCTTACATAATGTGACAAGAGGAATCTTTCACAACACTTGGGGTGGTTCCCAGTGACCTTTTCACCTCGAAATACCTCCAGGGGCTCTAAACATGACAACAAACTCCAGGGAGCCAGGTCTCACCCTTGATTTGTTACCCAAATTCTGCTTGGAGACAGCTGACGCAGGTTGCAGTGACATCCACTTGTATTTTACATAATTTGAGTTCTATACTTTTCATTAAACAACCGCATTATCTTTTAAAATCAGATGAACTAAGTTGCTTAATTAACATTTAAGTGCTCATTGTGGCTTCAACCTCAAGATAAACGTTTGCCGGACCTGTCCGCCTAGTTTCATCTGATGGTAAAGGGGCAGCAGTTTCAATATTTGCATTGGGTGTTAGGTTTGCACACACAGTTTCTGCCCCAGCAGCACTGGCCTGTTGGTGCCCTTTTCCCTAAAGCTGAGGTTCACACAGAGTTCAGGCACAAATGAATGCAGAGTCAATCTGTCAAGACACCAGAGTGGCTCGCAGAAGTCAACTCTGGGGCCTCTCATACTTTAGATTTCTGCAGGTATTGCTTTTAATATTTAGACTAAAGACATTATAGGTCATTTAGTTAATGTTCTGGTTAATGCAAACTAAAAACTGTTATAAGGGCCTGTTAAAAAAAGATGTTTCTAGGAAATGGAAATCAGCAATCATTTGAAATATATCCGCATGAGTATGCAGTTCTCGCCCAACTATATTAAAAATTAATACAGTTCCACTAATAGAAGTTACAGTTGAAATACCATACGGCCCATTACTGTAAATTAGAAAAGGGCTCAGAGGTTTGTTGTCATGCTTTTTCTTTACTGAAAGCCAAAAGCTTTCAGAAGAGTCACAAGGCCAAGGACTGGGGAGGTGACACTCAATATGGTGAATAGTGACAGATTCAAAAACAGAAAAAAGGAAGGTGCAGAAAACAAGTGTGGGACTTCATTCCAGAGGTGTGATCCCTGCCATCTCTGTAGGCAATACCTCAGTGCTCCCAGCGGGCTCTCCATCTGGAGGTGTCAGAGTCGGTGCTGCAGCCAACACCACGGAGACAGATGTTCAGCTGGGGGAAGAGGAGGAGGATGTTTTTCACCTTCGGATCAGCGTAGCTCTCTTTGCCTTCTTGCTGAAGAATGTAGGGCAAGGAGAGGAGAGAATGGTTAATGGACACTGAGGGAGAAGAAGGACGATCATTTATGGTCGCAAAAATAATCACAAACTCCGTAGTGCAAACACCTGACTGCACAAACATGAGATCTATTAATACATACAGCAGCCAACCTCTTTCTCCTCGGATATCTTACACATCTTTAGCCGGCCCGCCTCCCTCTGCATTTTGTTTGAGATCAACCCAGTGCTGTTTGTACCCCATGCTGCTTGCAGTTGTTGTAGGCTCTTTTACAAGTCTATTGCCATGCTCACATCCTTGGTTTTCTACCAGTTCCTCTGTCGCATGTCACTCTGCAGGGTCCCAAGGCTTCAAAGGAAAACTAGATACAGTATTCATGGGATAACGGGGGGTTGGTCATCTAAGAGATGCCACAGAGGAGTCATTTTTGATTGCTAGTTATCAAACACAGCTAGTTAGGTTAGCGACATATGTTTATCTCATATACAGAACATACTTTAGTATGCTGACAAGTAGGGCTGCAACTAGCGACCATTTTCATTATCGATTAATCTTCCAATTATTTTCTTGATTGTTTGCTCTACAAAATGTCAGAAAATAGTGAAAAATGTCCATTCCAGTTTCTCAAAGTCCAAGGTGATGTCTTTAAATGTCTTGTCAAAGATATTCAGTTTAATGTGGTATAAAACAGAGAAAAGCAATAAATCTCCATATTTGAGAGGCTGAAAACAGCATTTTCTGCCATAATTGCATAAAAAATGACTTCAACGATGAATCGATTATCAAAATAGTTGGCGATTATGTTTCTGTCAAACAACTAACCGATTAGCTGACTGATCATTACAGCTCTACCGAGAAGACACAGAGATAAAAGAAGCATCTGTTAAAGTGTCAGAAACAGAGCACAATATTGACAATATTCTGATATATTTATAAAACGGGAGCTTTTCAGGAATAGAACGATAAAGTCATATTTCCATCATGGTGTTTTATTATCAAACGGCTGACCAGATAAATACTGGAAAGTAAGAAGCAGAGCTGCAACTAACGATTATCTTCGGTATCGATTAATTTGCAGTTTCTTATCTCGATGAATCGTTTGGTCTGTGAAACACCAAATGCCCATCACAAAATCCTAGAGCCCAAAGTGACGTCATCAAATGTCTCTTTTTGTTCAACCAACAGTCTAAAATCGGAATATATTCAATGTACTAAAATGTAAGACAATTAAAAGCAGCAAATTCTCACATTTGAGAAGCTGGAACCATCAAATGTTTGGCATTTTTGCTTGAAAGAAATGAAATGATTAATCAAAATAGAAGAATTGCAGATTCATCTTCTGATCAGGTGACTAATTGTAGCAGCTCTCGTAAAAAGTAAAAGCTGGAAAATTGAATCATAAAATCAGACAATTTAACCCAACGGTTGCATGACACTGTTCAAGGTGCAAACATCGATAGGTGAAAAGGTAAAACATGACAATGCATTTAGATATCCATATGCTTATTATTATTATTATTATTATTATTATTAATTTGAATGAAAACTACACTTTTTTAGCACTTCTTAAGAAGATAACAATGTGTTGGAAATTAGAAAAAAACTAAGGAAAACACCAGCAGTCACAAATGTGATTTTTATTTCTGTAGATTTTTACCAATAGTCATTTAATTTCCACAGTTCTTTCACTGTTGAAGCCTTGTGGAGAATTGCAGCCTAGTTATGAATGGCACACTCTCCTCTTCCTTTGTTATGGCACTGAGGCTCTTTTTAGCCCGGGCTGGGAGATTTTTGACAACCATCCCCCATCCGAGTTTAGGCTCTATTGGATCTGGAAGCGCCAGCCGACCTGAAGCCCCAGCCTCCTGGGTCCCCCTGCGACTGCATCCTTTCCCCACTCCATCAGCATAGTAACTGAGAGAGACAAGTGACTTGGCCAGGGTTAACGTCTTAATACTCCCTGGGATTGCCTCCAGGATCCAAATGGCTACCCCTAATAGTTTTCCTCCTCTGTGTGCCTGTCAGACCGCCATGACTATATGCCGTAAAAAAAACAAGACTAGCTGAGAGGCAGCGTAACGAAGCAGCACAATGAAATAATGAGGGGCGGTGAGGAAGAATCGAGCGCCCATGAAAGGTTTGGTGTAAAGATACAGGTCGGGAAGCGATGCTCGCTGCCCACACAGTGATGCCGCCCTGTCTGGATACTTTGCATGGCCAGGCTGTACACTTGAAATTAAACCGGCTTCTTCCTTTTAGAGCCCGGGGGGGGAACCAGAACTCAATCAGTGTCACGTCACATGGTTCAAAGCGGCCAATTCGATGCTGCCAGGAGGCTGAGAAATGCAAGGTGACAGTTCATTTTACCAGTGACAGTGTGTCGGTCTCGCTTGCTGGTTCTCCAGTCAATTCCCAGCGAGCAGTGAAGGTTGAGCGTTGCTGGAGACAGACAGCAGCTCCCCCCCTCCCTACCTCTCTCCTCGTCCTCACCACTCTCTCATCGACCCCGCTCTGCTTTGTATTCCAATTAACTGGACAGAGGGAGAGGCGTGCAGGATCACAAGCACAGGCAGACACACTCTTCTGGCATCCTTCCAGTTAATCCCACTGCTATCAATAGTGCTGTGCTTCCCATTTTCCCCTTCCTTTCCTTTCCCTTCCCTCACTCCTCAGCACATGACAAGGGCCAGTTGTTCCACGGGGATAATTTAGAGATTCTTCTTTAACAACTGCCTCTAGGGACAATGTCTTGGTAATGAAAAATAGGTCCCTCTCATACATTCATACATCACATGTAATAGAGGTATGTAATCACTCAGTCGAGTCAACGCACTGCGAGCTGTAACTGCTATCCTTAACAGACACCTCAAATAATGCTGAATTAATATTTAGAAATGGCTCATATATCCTAACATAATACAATTTGAATGATTTTCTATTCAATGCTCTCAGGGCTAACATTGATTTGAGTACAGGCTGAGGTAACCTTCCCGAGTCAGTCAATATGTGTGGCTGACTGAAGGTTGTAGATTTAGCGCAACACATTTGCTCTTCTGTCTTTTGTGTCCTCAATCTATCATCACTTTTTTACTTTGCCGCCACCAAAGCCCCCCCTACACTGACACATGTTTGAGCAATGGGTGGGTTGGGAATACAATGATTCTGAGGAAATCCGAAAAGTAAACTACCTCTTTTTATCTCCTCAAGCAACACAAACATTTACAACAGACCCTTAAGAATCAGGCCAAACACCTTCTTTTTTATCAAGGGTTTGAATATGCTTTGACATGTTTAAATTAGGGCCACATTTAAGCACCAACTTGAGATATTATCTATTGGAAAAGGTGACACCTATTCGTACAGAGTGATTTATGCCAAGGTTTAAAAAAAAATGGCATTTGTATAATCTGCAACTTGATTCCTTGGACAATTATAAGCTTTTTTTAACAACTCATTTTATGCAACAATAAAAAAAAGCCCCGTAAATCACATCACTTCCTTCTCTGAAAACAAATAAAGACAACCAGAGCCTGAAAGACAGGCATGGGTGCTTCAGTGTTTGTCCTTCTGTGTTTCTGGCTATCTTGAGAATGCAATGTGGTGTTTGTGTGTTTGCAGGGCAGGATACACACACTCATTCAACCACACACCCTTCATGCCCTGAGGATCCTCCTGACTCTCTCTCCTGGCTCTATCAGATCAGAGAGACCCGCTGTCCCTCCCCACACCGCAATGCAAATGAAAAGGAATGCGCTGATAAAAGGCCAGATCCTAAAGATGAGAGGGCAGAAGGAGGACAGAGGCAGCGAATGCTAAAGGGGGGAAGAGCCTCTTGGGGAGATGAGAGGTGGCAGAGGAGTCAGTGTTGGTAGTAGCGGGAGATCATAGCCTTGCTCCCCCTCAGCTGCGTTTGATACAGGGCTTTTGTCGCCCTTTCAGCGGTGCATTGTTGGGTGGTGTAATCCCCATCGGATTACAAAGAGCTTCCCTTTTCATATGGGGCTGACCCAGCAGGCAGGTGGCTGGGGCTCTGTGGAGCTGTCAAGGGGAGGGAACCTCTTTTCCAGGGGAGGGGACCCCAGTTCCTCTTACCTTCACAGGGGCTTTTTGCTGGAAGGCCAGTCAGGCGCAGGTCAACGTGGGGACACTTCTGACATGGGATTCAACTCGCTCTGACCTCGTGGCTTCCTGTAGAGAAGTGACAGGGAAAGAGACCATCATGAAATATCAAGCTTTCAACACGAAATACTTAAAAATACTGTAAATGATTCAAATATGACTATGCACTGAAAGGAAACTGCTACTAATGCTGCAGCTTTTTGTGCTATGTGGGGAAATATAGTTAAGTTTAGTTGAGTTTATTCACACGTTATTAAAAAACAACAACAATATGGCTTTATGCAAGGCAAAACATTGTGCAGGGTAGGTTAGAAGCCAAGAAAAGGCGTATAAGATACCACCCCTCTAAGTAACACATGTTACACTAAGCAACAGTGAAAATTAGAAAAAGAGTATGGGATGAATTACAATAAGATCTTAAAAGTCATTGTTGATTAGTGACCTTTTAAAATGTTTTTGAATGATGATAATGTAAAATGCAACAGCAGGGTATTTTTGTCACTTTTAATTGTGTTAATTTTCAGTGTTACATGTCTTTGAACTGCCGGGAAATTTTTTTGTAAAAATAAATACATAAATAATTAAACCCAATGTGCAAATTATCCATGTACACAGCCTTTTATTTTATTACAATTTAGATTTGCTTCAAAATGTTGCATAAGGACCCATTTTTATTATAATACTCAGGTCTGTTAGTCTGTGAAAAAACAATTAATGTTGTGTATGTGTGATGTTGCTTAGGATATAAAATACTTATCTTGCGAGATTAACTACACATTAGTTCAACATAGCCTTGACTGATATCCAGTGTGTTCTGTCGATGTGAGCAGAGTCTGATTCAGCTTTGGTTCTTTGATGGCTTTCCTTGTAGTGTTTCAGTAGTACTAGATCAATAAGGCGATAGTCAGACTCACCACTATTTCTATTAGTATTACTACTACCTCCTCTACACTAATGTCAACCGTGTAAACCTAGTCCAGTCCTTCCCATTGCCGTTCACCCTCTACTGGTAATGTAAACCATTCATCCATGCCCTGTCAGATATTAAGGGACCAATTTAGTGAAGCTGCATTCACGTGTTGTCAGAAATACCCTAATTCGTTTTCAAGCTTATATCAAAGACCCATTCAAGTGGTGATTACTGTAATTTAAACAGTGAAAGTGAGAATTTCTGATACCCAATTTGACAAGATGTGCTATTTGTATATCTGATTTATTAATTGAGCCTTAGCTGTTATAAATTTCATTGTTGTATGGCTTTGCTAAAAAACATCAGTTTAATCCCTGTGGATATGTATTTTCTTATCTTCATGCACAAGGCAGCTGTATTACAGGTCCCTGTTATGTTTTTATTTTCAGCGAAGCATCACTTAAATGTGAATGCACCACAACTTTAATTTACAGTTTAAAAAAAAAAAAGTTTTTAAGATGGTACAGGGAGGCAGCAATTGCACAATACAGTAACGTGCACATTAAAATAAGAACACTTTTAAAAATTCATTTTTACCTTTGTTGTCAAAGTCGTTGAAAAACGTACTAAGTGTGCAATAAAATAAAAACTTGAAGAATCTGTAAAAACATCATCTTAATGTACTACAACTCTGATTTACGATTTTACAACCGGATTAACCGATAGGGAGGATATGAGCACTTAAATGACGCGACCGCATAAAAGCATGGAAAAACGTATTTAGCTAACGTTTTAAAGTTAATGTCCACCTTTATTATTGTAAGGTTAAGTGGTAAAATATATGAATTTACTCTGAAACAATGTTGTTAGAGGAGGAACGTCGGCTGCCTTCAGAGGCCAGGTAACATTAAGCATGCTAGCTCTAACGGGCGGCCTCCAACCCTTTTTATACAGTCTATGCTCCAACCACGTCACTATAACGCTAAGTTAACTGATAGTGCTAGCTATCTAGCTACAAGCATAGACATATATAGAGTCTAGCTATATATATATATGTCTATGGCGAAGGAAAATCGTCTGCTAGCGTAAGTTAGCCTAATGTAAATATACAGCCGATAACGTTACTCTGTCTGAATGAGGTTCGGGTTGCTAAGCACTTACTTACCTTACCTACAGTGACCTAAAACAAATAACCGTCTCTGTCTAAAATAAGAGAATACCGGCGTTAAGTTACCATTTCCTGGCCAACGGTTATAGATAGCTTGCTAATTAGCAGGTCAGCAGCAGTGTGACAGCTCCCATAACGTTAGCTATATATATAACGTTACGGACAACTCCATTCTCCACTCGAAGCTAAGCTAACTGGCTGTGTGACTTCGTATTAAAGGGTAACATTGTGTGTATTATTTGTTTTCACCACAAAACGGGGTCATACTATACCAGTCACCATGTATCTGCTACCCTAATTCTGGAGGATTAAATTGGCACAGACTAAACAATACTGGCCTGACCAAAACATGACTTTGTATGGAGGGTTGGTCCATGTCCACACTAGAGGTAGAAAGGACAGCTGACTCCATTGCTTTATGTAAAAGTTATGATGAATCATTAACCCAGTACACTAGTATGCAGGCCTGCTGCTTGCTGTCTTCAGTTTCTGTTCTGCTTGGTGCAACTTTTTATACTTTGCAGGGAGGTCAGACTGCAAAAGATCAGCAACAGAGCTGGCTGGCAGGGATTCACTGTCTTGCCCAAGGACAATTCAACTTTCCAGATGCTTGCCAACCTGGACGTGTGAGCCCAGGTAATTTGGTTGAATATACTGTATGACCGATGGGATTTTTGCATTATTTACATCACTTCTAAATGTAACTGGACATGGAAAAATACAGTTGGTTGGCAAGTTTTATAAATCATTTTATCTTATCTATTTCCATTTGATTATAGGGCAGATGGACACGTACAAGGGAAAGCAATAAAAAGAGAGGCAGATATGTTATTTCAGCAGCAGACACCAGTCATATGCAAAGTTTACATTATCATGTTCAAGTGTTTTAAGCTGCTCATTTTGTGATTCACCACAAACACCTGCATGTACATCTGACGTTTGTTCTCATCTTTATCACAGGCAGTTTTGCTCGGCTCCGATTTTGCTAAAAGTATTCAATATAAAGGGGACGACCCCTACATAGGCTTTGTTCTTGACAGTGTTATTGTAGATCAGACATAGGGGTTTTCTCAGTGGCAGTGCAGAGGAAATTGTCATCAGTGCACCTGCTCCACCCCATTTTGTGCAAATCTAGATGCATGCACGGAAGTTAGGTTTCAGAGCTACAGGACACAGGTGGTTTGATACTAGGCTGTGCCAGGCTGTTGTTTCTGTCATGGAGCTGTAACAATATGACAGAGGCTGGGTGTACTCCGATAGGCTGCCTTGTGGAGTAAAAACTGAAGTGTGAAAGTGCAGAAAAGGTCTGAAAAGTCAGTTAACAAAAGTCTCTGGAGTTGGGCAGGTGAAAGCCAGGGATGGCGACAATCCCAATCGATATTAGGAGGCTTTTGGATGGTAATGTCTTTATTTATTTACTCTTAAAACTGCTTTTTTAAATAGTACAGTTTTATCTTACAATCGTGTGATTAAATAAGTGTTAATATGGAAAATGACATTTTACATACAAATGAGTTGATTCTACTGGTTTGGAACAGACAGACAACGAACTAAACCTAAAAAATGTGTCACATCTTTCTTTTTATTCTTCATTTTGTTGCTCAGAAAATCCTTGTACCTGCTCTTACTTCTAGTTGTACAAAAAAAAAAACTAGAACGTAAAAAACATTTCACGACACCCACAGTAGACTGTAAACTGTACAGTATTTGACTACATTTGCATGTACTGCAAGGCCAACAAACCGGGCCGTTGGAAGACCATTTGCATAACGTCAGTCTGTTTGTGTAACGTGGGAGAACATCAAGAAATTGAATCAGATAATTGATGTAGGCCTATCTGTTTTACAAAAATGGGTCTTGCTTTACTCGGTAACATTGCTATAACTTTGGCTATGTTGAACTATTATAATGATCAAGTTTGCAGTTCAGTTCAATACAATGGTAAAAAAAACTACTTCCTTTCTTCAGACATTTGATAATGTCATGCCTCTTTCTTTGGATGCAAGTGATTTTAACAGGTCAAACCACACAAAGAGTAGTTTTATGTTTTTAGGCCCCTAAAAAACAATGTACTGGTAAAATTATTTTGAAAATACAGCCCTCCTCCTGCAGCTCTGCCCTCTCTGTCCTAAGCCCCCCCCCCCCTTTATAAAGTAACCTGCACGAGTACATGGCCCTAGCTAGTTACATAAAAACTTGAATTAGCTACGTTTAGCAAAAGGCTAAACGATTAGCAACATTTTCTCTCCATCTCTGAAATGCTTCCCAGATATTGACACGTGTTTTATTGCATTTATTGTCAGACTCTTTCAGACTCTCTTTTTGAGAAGTCGTTGTTGCCAGTGCTGGAATAGCATTTTTTTCCTGCAGGATTTTCAGTTTTTGAACCAGGCTTTCACCATCTGAAGAGACGTGCACACCAATCTTCATTTGTAAAACAGCCAATAGAAACGCTTTCTCTCTCTCTGAAAGGACCTGTGATTGGCCAAAGACTCCCGTCACAGGCTAGATTTTCTAAAGCCTTAAAAAACAGAGCCATGAGGAGGTGCAGAAGTCTAGTTTTCTCTCAGACCACTTGAATTACAGTATGCTGAAGAGTTACTATGGAACTTTAGCCCAATGACTCCAAATGAACCGGCCTACCCCAGCTTTAAATGATCAAATATATGTACATAAAAACAAGTTGTGACAAAAACTTCAAGGTTGTTGTGTTGAAATACATTATATTATACAGGTGTTCATGTTGTTGTGTCCATCTGCTGTATGAGTATAAAGATGTATTTAATTTAAGGGATAAAACAGCACACAGCAGTTCTCAAACTTTTCAGAATTTTATCTTGAATTTTATGTTCATAGGTTATGATATTTAATGAGCATCAGGCTTGGGGAGGACAGATAGATCTGTCATTTACAACACCTAATTATGGGACCTTTCATTGTATAAAATGTGAGCAAGTGATGAGGGTTTTGTCTCTCACAAACATAAACCTGATCATATAATGTTCTATTCAGTGTTTGAATCCTTCAGAATTGTGTCCTTGGAAAAACACACCATTAATTGCCATGCTTACAGAGTTTTCTGTTCTCTTCAGACTGTGAGCTGTTTGTATCAGAGATCCTTCAAGACGAGGACCTTAGTGAAAATGCTCAAGAGACACGGAAAGTCTTACTGAATAACTTCAGGGTCGTCCATGTAAGGTAGGATACTACCTCTAGAGGCAGCATTAAATCAGTGTTCAGCAAGCTCTACTAGTCAATTGTAACAGTGTAATTTCATGCCACCATTATCTAACTTTTGCTGTTAATACCACACAAGAACCTTAATTGTTGCTGTAATTGCTTTAAACACAGTTTGCATTACATTAGAAGAACTCGTTTAGTCTAATGGTGTCACCTTAAAGACTTCATGCTTTCTTTTATTTATTGTTATTAAAAGTTTTTAAAGATCTCATAGAATAATCTGTTTTGATCAGGATAATTACATCTTAACGGGATATAAGTTCAAAGCATGATGAACCCCCAAAAAACTGAAACTCTTGTATGAAGTGTGATAGTTTACTCCGGAAACTGCTCCACTGGTGTTGCCTGCAGTGCACGATAAGAGGCACATGCTCTGGTTCAGAAAACTTGTGGTTTTGTGGTCTTTTGTGCAGGAAACAATTGCTGAAATTTTGAAGCAATACTGGGGATGAGTTGTCTGAACCATGAAAGCACAGACAGCTTTGCAATTTAGTGCAAAAGATTTTGATATATGCTCATTTTGATTTTACAGAAACCCTCAAGAATTCCCCTTCCCGCCATGTAAGTAAAATTACCCTGAATCTTTATCATCAAAGTATCACGTACTACTGTATCTACACTGAGTTGCTTCAGCTGTGTGTGTATTTCTACATGCATGTCATGTGTGATTACACAGCTTTATCATGTAATACTGAAAGTTAAGTCCTTAAAGTATTTTCTTACATGACCCACTCACTCACATTTGCTTTATATCTCTCTATTTCACACATTTTCATGAACACATACACACTCTCAGCGGACTTTAGGGACGAAGATGGTTCTGATGACAACCGCAGTTCCAGTCTGGGTCGCTCTGCCCCATCAGACGACGCCTCAGTAGCCTCTGACTACCAGGATGATGGAGCCCCTGAGTGTGAGTTAACAATAGTGTGTGGTGTGTGTATGTGTGTGTGTGTGTGTGTGTGTGTGAAAAGAAAACCCTTTCTGCTGCTCATGTAAGCTCACTTTCATATATGGAAATAGCTCTGCGATAAAAAAAAAAGAGACGCTTTTCTATATGGATAAATGTCTACTTCGACACCTTTATGGCAATTACAGCAGCGTGTGTGATCTTAGGCTGTTTGCGCTGTGCAGAGGTCTAAGCTAAAAAGGGCCTATTTCTAAATGTCTATGAAATCAAGTCAAATAAAAGAAAAAATTATATATATCATACCATCTACTTCAATCAAGTAAAATGCAGTGAAATCTTAACCCTAATTTTGAGACATGCATGTCGATATTGTCTGTGTGTTTGTGTTGAAAGGCTACAGTGTACGAGGAATTCTGCACCAACAAAGGAAAGGGTAAAAAGGAGGAGTCGGTGTCATGGGAGACAATGCAGTATTCCTCTGAGAAAACTAAACAAATGCCGTTTTAATAAACTACCCCCGCCATCCTCACTGGCACACCTACACCTCGCCACAGGAAGCATAGTCGAACCCTTCTGCTGTATATTGTTGCTGGCTCTCTTAATTTGAAAAATCAGACCACATCTGTAAATCCACCCCCGCTGGCCTCCTACCTCTCTGCCTGGCTCCAGTGACATCAGTGACTCCTCCTCCTGGCCAGTGTGCAGGTAGGCTGTCCTGATGCTGAACAAAAAGCGGGCTAGTGGTTCACAAAGGTCTGATTGGGGACCTAGAGCTCCCTCCAGTGGCGGATCCTCAGCTCCTGATCTGTCCCCTTGAGCTGCTTGTGGACTGTGGGAGGCATGGAGGCGGCCCACACAGAGAGAAGGCTTTGTAGCTGCAGGCTAATGCAGTGATTGATTGACCCCGAGTCCCTCTATTCTTTCACAACCGGGTTTGAAATACAACACTGTACCTGAGGGGCCATGTGTGTTGCATCCCTCTCTCCCTTTATCAATCTTTCTCTCTATCTTCCCTTCTCGGACTTGCTCTCCCTCCCGTTCAGACTTTTTGTATTTCTGACTCCATGCGCCAGCTAATAGCCCTTGACGTGACATGCCGCAGGTGGGCATTATTGACTCGGCTGCCTCAGGTGCCCATCTATACCCTGTGCTTTCTTTTTAAGCTCTTTTCTTGAGTTAAAGCTGGATTAATTTGGAATTTCCCAATAATAAAAAAAGAACATGTTGTCACCGTTTGCAGTCGTTTTGTGATACCGGTAGTTAATGCCAGCTGGGTGTAGTCAAAAACGATCTCCTTATTTGGAAATGTCTTAATGAACTCTTCTTTCCTCTGCCCGCAGAAGATTAACTGCTGCGTTTCTCTACAACTTTGGAAAAATAGAGTAAACAAATCAAGCCAGATGGTGGGTAGATAGACCACAAGACAATGATAATTCATTTTTTTAAATTGTTCGTTTCAAAATAAACCAGACGAGATTTCCTTGGAGAAACAAACAAAATCAAACAAGAAAGTGCTTTAAAAATTTCCCTTAAGGCTATAACGATAACACACCCAACTATAAACTACGCCGTCTGTTAGTGTGGAAGCGATGTTGCTAAAGCTTGAACATTGTGTCACGCCATTGTTGGTGTTAAATGTGAGAAATAGCCAATTACGCAGTACTACCAGAATCTGCTTTTTTCTTTCATTTGCATTTTGCTTTGAATATCAAATGTCCCTCGACACTAAACAAATACACTTAAAAAAACCACACATTTTATTGTTGGATCAATAATGATACTATTTGATTCTGCAGGACAAATTCACACCTCACAGCTTCTGTGTCTTTTTATTGCTGCAACCATGTTAACGTAGTGAATGGCTTGTGTCCTCACTAAAAGGGCATGTGGAGTTCATAGTTCATTCTCTGTTCACTGCCAGTTGAAAGAGATGGCTCACACTTTTCTGCTGGGCGGTCTGTTTCAATGGAGGAGGGAGTGTTTGTGGAAAATAATGGCATGACCACTTAATGAAATCAGTGGCATTTTTCGGAGGAACAATCATCCATGGTGACGATTTGAATTTTCTTTTATTCCTTTTAATGCAGAAATCAGCACCTTTTGTTGCAGAAATGAAAGGTAATTTTGTGATTTAGAGAATAGCATTTGGCTTTAAGGAGATGGTAGAAAATCAAGTTTTTTTTTCTCTTGAGTTTAATTGTATCATTTTATTTGAGGCTACTGTACACAATAGAGACTTTGTGACTCGGAGAATGTATTATCCATGGTAATCGACTGCCTGCCTTTGCTGCTCTCTGTTCCCTAACCAGAGAGTGAGTGAGTGTGAAGTCGATGGCTGCTTTTACACGCAGGAGGAGCCTGTGCCGTTTGATTAGATGCGGTGGCCTGTTGTCTTCAGTGGACTGGGTGACACCAGATTTGTAATGGCTGACAGGAACAGATGGAGCCTCCATTGTTAGCCCGGGTGTCTGCATGGTAATGTGAACTGAGTTTCACCCGCCGACCGCACCGGTGACCTGACCGCGCCTGCAGCCTCACCCCAGCCTAGTCTGCCCCCTTTACCACCCTCCAACTCTCTCTCTCTCTCTCTGTGCTATTTGGGGCTCACACACATTTTCAGGATTTTTTTTTTTCATCACACACTCGCCGCCATTCCAATACATTTGGCATGCATAAACAAATATATGCACAAGATTTCATCCTCTGGCATGTAGAATCTCAATTTACACACACACATACATACACCCCAGGAGACAGCCGGAGATGCGGGGCTTTAAGCCCTGTCGTGCTGTTTGCAGGTCAAGTTTATGAAGTTGAAATGGCCTGTTTGTTTTTCTTTGATTGGGGGAGCACCGCTGGGTGCTCGGGGATGTTTGCTGAGAAGCTGCAGCGATGACAGATTACTGCAGGATGAGCTTTGTTTCAGTAGGCGTGCAGAAAAAGATAATGCTTTTGATACGTCTCTCTCCTCTTCTTTGTGATAATAATGATTCTATTATAATGTACAGTATAGTCTGTATTTGCTCAGGTGTGGATATAGAATTTATTATTAAAGTTTGTTATTGAATTATACGTTCCTGCATACAGTATGGTCATTTACTGTATATAATCTATGTTATCCAATTCTTTAGATTTATAATACATGTCTTGGAGATCATTTAATTTGAATAATAGGCAGGGAGGGCTGCATTTAACAATTATTTTGATTATTTTCTCGATTAATCAATGGTTTGGTCTGTAAAATGTCAAAAAATAGTGAAAAATGTCACAGATGTGTGATTTCTTGAAATTAGAAATTAAATAGATTTTCAGTTTTCTGTCATATTAGACAAAGAAAAGCAGCATATTATTCTTACATCTGAAAACTAGGGAATGTTTGGGCTTTTCTCTTGAAATAGTTGCTGATTAATTTCTCTAGCCATTAATCAATAAACAGTACTAGCACTGAAGGCAGGTTTGTTCTATTGTGTTTGCCTATTTAAAGAATGCAGGAATGTGACTCCTGTCAGTGATTACTGTGCCGACCCAATTTCCTAAACCAATTACTTGCAATAGAATGCAGTAGGATAACCAATTTGAATTTATGTCTCGCTGCTGCATATTCTCATTTGAATTTGAATATGAGTAGCCAATGCACAGTAACAACATTATTACACAGTGCTGGTAAATAGAATATTAAATCTAAATTTTGTCATTTTGGCTGAAGCTTAAAAAAGCTATATAAAGTGAAGTGCTTTTGAGAGTGCATGCCCGGGTCTCTTGGCTGGTGAAATAGGAAAAAACGTTGCCAGCTGACGGATTGATGCTCCATTAGAGGGTTAATCAGCAATGTTTAAAGTGCCAACTGGCCTCTTGTCTGTGTTTGAAGGCAAATGAAGTCATGAGAAAGTTCCGGTGTGCTTCACAAAGAAAAAACGGTTATTAAAAGGACAAAAATGTTAAAACATTGCTGAATAAACTTTATCTCATTTGCATGCAGCACCTGGACAGTATTTTGGGTCTGCATAGATGACCTCCTCGCAGGTTTGTTGGCCTGTGGTCATGCTGTCTGCCCACGTACTGAACTCTTGACCTTTGGCCCCTTGCTTGACCAACCTGTGACCTGTCTGCACTCAGTCCAGAATTGTGTGAATGATTGGCTTTCCTGTCACAGAACGCCCATCAGTCGTGAAGTTTCTTTGGATTTTCTCTGATAGCCATCTACTGTATCTATCCGTCAGAATATCTGCCTGGAGATTCATTTTTCACGGCATTCGTTCAGTGTGTGGATTTCGTGACATTTGGATAGCGGCAGCTCGTTTGCAAGGAAGCGAGGGATATGTTAATGACCTCCAGTCTTCGTCATTCTCCTTCTCTCTCCTTTCCTTTCCTCTCTCAGTTGCACCCTGTGTGCTTTTCTAGAAACACACACACACACACACACACACACACACACACACACACACACACACACACACACACACACATTACGAGGCAAGAGCAGGCTCTGTGCATCGCTGCGACTGCTTGCCACCCGGGTTCAAAAGTTCACACTATTCCCCTAGGGCTACTGTGCTGCTGCAGATGCTGATAGTCTTTTCTTTCTCTCTCTTTCCCTGCTGCCTTTCTCTCCCTCTCTCCCTCGCTGTTTACACTATTAATCTTGTACACTCTCTCTCACACACTCACTCACACTGCCTGGCAAGAAGAGAGCGGCTTGAAGGGGGGATTTGGACGTATTTAACCGAAGGGCATCCATCACTCTCGTCTCTGGCTTCATCCCCACCAAAAGCCACACCGTGTAGTTTTTGCATCCTCTCGGTTTGTAAGCCCTCTGATGCAGCTCTCCCCTCATTTGCTTTGTTTTATTGTTGCATTGCATATAATTACATCCCTCTGTTGCCTCTGGTGTAGCGCCGTGTTGAAACCATGGGAAAACAGGCGAAGGTAAATGTGCAGCAGTCCATCTGTAAAGAGGCACATAGGCAGAATGCAAAGTGGGAAGCTGGGGCAGGGTGGCTCCTAATCTCCCCCAGAGCTGTCAATGTCACAGACAAATAGCAAAACTATCAGATGCGTTGGGTTCACCCAGAGGTTACCGTTCCCAGGTACCTCCTGCATTCACTCCCTCTCTTTCTCCCCTTGCCTTGCAAATGAGAATTTGATTTTGCCCTCCACTGGAATCTATTTCTGGAGATGAATGAAGTTTCAATGCCAAGCCCAGGTGGCCCCGCTGATTTCTTAGGGAAATAAATGGAGACGAAAGAGATGTGTTGGCCTGTACACAGACAGTGACACGACGGCTCCCAATGCCTCTGGGATCCCTCTGTTTAATTGTTGCTGTAATGTAGCACTTTAAGGTCATTAACATGCCCTTGTGGAGTTATTCGAGGATGTTGAGGATGCATCCCTCTTTACACCGGGATCTCCGCTCGGCTGGAAGAAGTCAGCACTGTGTGTGTGTGCCAAGTGGGACAGGGCTGCTGTGGGCTACAGTTATTATGCTGAAGATTCCTTATCTATAATGGAGATTTTTACTATTGATTTGTAGTGGCCTATGCTGTAAGTTAGCTTATCTCAAAGAAATTGAATCAGAAATCTGTCAATTGGGAAAACATTTAATAGTAAAAGAACTTGTTCCTCTTTGGCAGTATAAAAACTGTAGTTGTATTTAAACAAAACAATTATGCAATTACATAATTAACTTAGAGATTTAGATACCAAAGCAGCACTGATTACAGTTAGAGTGCCTTTGCCTAAATAAATATGGTCAGTGATTGTAATTTTGATTACGTGTGGTAAAAAAAGAGTGCAAAAAAATCTTAAATATTGAGATAATTTTATTGTTTATATTGCGTATTTGTCTATGAGTTCATTTGTATTTTCCCACAACATCCGTCCTAAATGACTTCTGCTGCAGTCACTGTCAGAGAGGTTGCTTTAGCATTTTCCTCTGAGTGAAGCACTGCAACAATACAAATTTTTTTTCATATTTTCTTCGTATATATTATATAAAAAACAAACGTAAATTAAAAATAATTATGAATATGGGAAGAAATCCTTTTTCCCCACAATTATCTTACTTGCCTGTAAATGTCAACCGGTTAAATAAAATAATAGAAATCAGTAAAGTAAGTTA
The DNA here is from genome assembly GCF_008315115.2 of Sander lucioperca. Taxonomy (NCBI): domain Eukaryota; kingdom Metazoa; phylum Chordata; class Actinopteri; order Perciformes; family Percidae; genus Sander; species Sander lucioperca. The sequence goes on along the minus strand of NC_050194.1, from coordinate 23,496,614 downwards.
TATACTGGCACAACACTTTTATTAATTAATTTGTTGCAGTTATTTCAAAATCCTCCACATTTCCTGTTGCAAAAAAAAAGAAAAAGAAAGAATTACAACATATTCTAATGTGTTCCAAAAAGGCCAAATTGAGTAATAAATCAGCCATTACTCATATTTGTTTATGAAAGACTGAATAGAAACCTGCTAAAAATGTATTCAATATATCACAGTATGAATACAATTTAAAACACAGAATGTAAATTAAAAGAAAAGTAAAATTTATTCTGGCATTCAATGGGGAAAAAAGCCCAAATAAAGAAGCGTCTTTATATGATTTATTAATAGGAATTGTTGCTTTTATTTTATTTATAGTTGTTTATGTGAATCCAAATAAGTAAAAAAAGAATAAAAAAAATAAATTTGATACACTGAAAATAATTCACATAAATATTCTTATTTTGAGCAAAACCACCTTCTTCAGATTTAAGCATGACTCTGATTTTATTAGCATTTTCCTTGACAGAATCATTTTATTTTTTTACACCTGTTGCCCATTGGACTTGCCGGTGATTTATGAAAAGAATCAAAGAACGATAGCATCATATAATTGTTTATTGGCATAATATGTAACAGCAGAGACTATAAAATAAAACCAATTATATAATAAAAAGGTAATAGGCATGAGATATTGCTCAGAAAGCACAGGGCAATAACACGGTCCTCACAAACATACTTACTTAACTTTATTGCTAAAATGATATTTAAAGCATTTTAATGGAAAGAACAGAAGCATTTTAAAGTTGCAATAACTGTACATTCAGAGAGCGAGTGTGTCGATTTTCTCTGAGCGTTTTTCCCTCTAGGCTCTGTCGTTGATTGTGTTATATCCCGTTTTTATCACAGATATGCAGGCTCTCCTGTGGGCCTGAAATCCTCCATTGTTGGTATTTATATTCTTACTACTGTTTCTTTTCTTTTTTTTGTCTCTGTCAGTGAAGCAGCTGAAAACCATCCCCAGCGATTAGAGGATCATTGTATCTGCAGTTAAGCATTTGAATAGTGGTAGTAAATCTAGAAAAGGGAAATTCAGGGTCGCTGTATACGCTGCTTATGGCTGCCCAGGGGGAAGCCGATGTCACATAGTAAATTTAGCCTCTTAGTGTCTTTACAGTGGCCGGCCTGTGATGTTTAAATATAGGAATAGAGCCAAACGGAGCCCAGAATGACTTGACATCTAATCCTGTGAAGAGGCACAGAAATAAATATTTTGTTCTTTCAAATTGCATCAAGCATAACAGACTAAGTTGGACAATAAAATAAACACCAACTATCTCTGCACTGCATTTAAGTTGCAATGCAGCTGAATTACCAGAATCCAAATCTGCGATATAAAATATTTACCTGATCATTTGTGTGTGTATTAAAGTTTTTATTCTTCGCTCAGTCGTAAAGCTTTTATCTCAATCCAGACATTTGTTGTTTAACCTGATTGACGTCCCTGATCCAAAGAAAAAAGAAATCCTTAATCACTCCTGCATAAATTCCCTGTCCCATTAAACATTATTAGACGACGATACAGGCATCATGCAGCCTGATATAATGCATTGCATGTTTTCTTTGGTTCAAACACATGCATTAGGAGGTTCTAAACACGCTTTATGTATCGATGACTGAAGTCCTAATCAAATCACGGGGAGGAGAGCAGGGCAGGGAAGACATTCTGCCCTTAACCTCAGTGCCTCTCAGTCTCTCTCCTCCCTTCTGACGGCCGCCTCGCTGGAGGGACGCGCAGCAAAGGCCTCCTACTTTAATGAGGAAAAATGTATCAATTTAGCTTTGGCCTGTGCGCAGATTGAGCGCCGGGTGGGTGAAGGTGCACTGAGTGAATCCTTTTTCCTAATCAAGGACAGTATCGAAGAGGATTGCGGTCTCTCTCGCTTCGTCTGTAGAGTCAGCAGCATTCCTCCCCGCAGCCCCCTCAGGGCCGGGGAGCCTCTCTCTGCCTTCTGTTTCACCTCATCAGCAGAGTTCACGTGGGGGTCAGGTCCTGCCCCCTGATGCTGCATTCAATGCAATACCTCTCTGTGAGAGCCCCCGTGCTCAGGGACTGAGCACTGGAGGAAGAAAACATATGATAACTCGCTGATTTTGATTCCTACCTTTGCTGTGAGGGGGGGGGGGGGGTCACCTCTTCTTCACACTCCTAAATACAGAAGATGTATTAATCCCATAGAGTGGGCAGTGTTAACTGATGTACTTCCCTGTAGTTTAGTTCGGTGTTTTTTGCTGGCAGTAGGTTGTGTTATTCTCTGGAACAAGATATAAGATTCTTTCTTTCTTTCTTTCTTTCACATTGAATTACAAGAATGTGATGTCAATATGCTAGTTATATTCAAAAGGATAATTTCCATCCTCAGTTGTTACGAATGAAAAGAAACAAACAAGCACAACAAAGAGCAGAGTACAGCTGAAACAATTAGTCAATTTATTGATTAGTCGATGGAGAAAATTGATCAGCAACACTTTTGATGATCATTTAAAGTCATTTTTAATGCAAACATACCACAAATACACTGGTTTTAGCTTCTTAAATGTATGTATTTGCTGGTTTTCTTGACTTATTATAATAAAATGTAATATCTTTAGGTTTTGAACTGTTGGTTGGGCAGAATGAGCAGTTTGAATATGTCAATGTGGGCTTCAGGAGCTAGTAATGGGCATTTTTCACTAATTTATGACATTTTAAAGACCAAACAATAAATCAAGGGAATAATTGACAGATTAATCGATAATTTTAGTTGCAGCCCTACAGCAGACAATAGACCATCAAAGCACATACATTAGAATTTAATATAAATGATTAGAAACCCAATAAAGCTGTTATAGAACATACACACATACAGCGCTCATGACAGTCAGAACTTCACAACAACAGATGAGACTAAACATTACAAATATATAGTATAACCCATAAAGCACAAATGGCTGCAAAAACTTGCAGGGCTTCAAGTAAAATATCAAGAAGTCACGACACACAATAAAAAGCACAGAAGACAACCAATTTTAGACATCACAGGCATGCAGACATCAAATAGACTAGATAGATATTGATGTTCAGAGCTAGATACAAATATTATCAGTTCATTTTTCCCCACGTCTTTCCAAACATTTTACACACATTACAATACACTGTCAAACCTTATAAATACAGCAGACATCTTTCATAACACCTATACAGTATATTACATTATATACAGTATACATCTGCATGCCTTTAGGTAACGTGTTTTTACATACACAATTTCCAAATGTGAAAAAAACGGCACAGAATAGCAAAAGAAAAAATAAGGAAAAAAGCTTTTGTTACAAGCCATTTTTTATCCTGATAAAGGGCTTTTTTTCTCCCTCATCGCTCAATCTTTCTCCATGTATCTGGCTAACTTATTGTAATTTTTCTATAGCTGTGGATACAATAGTGGTTCAAACCCTCTGGAAGTACAAGTTCCCCTGCTGAGACTGAACCCTGCCAGTGCTGTCGCTCCTCTCTGCCTTCCTACTGTCTCATAGAAAAGATACTAAAGCGTTCCTTCAGCACTTTCATCTTCTGTGGCACCATCAACATTTCCAGTGCATTTTTGTGTTTTCATAACATCTTTGTTGCATTATGACCACCGTTAGATCTAATGTAACATATTAGTCCTCCCACCCAACCATTTCCCTTCATTTTGATTCACTCTCTATCCAGCCTTTGATTGACTTTCAGCCTAAGTAAAGTGGATTTTAATGAGAGAATACATTAACTCCCTCTGGTCATGCTAACATAAATCAGCCTTTTCTTGCGGGATCAACTGCTGAGCTCATAACACCATGCTGAGAGAGTGTGAATAACCAAATGAGAGATTGCGGCTGTGGCAAACCGCTGGCAGCTCAGATGCATTGTTGTGTATCTTCTCTCCCCCCGAGTTTAAAACAAGTTAAGGAAGGAAAGCAACAGAACGGAGCACTAATCAGCACCCAGGTCAGCTTGCGGAAAATATCCCTTTGTCAGGATCAATTAAACACATATCTCTGGTCAATTTCTATTGATTATTTCCTTCCATTTGGAAATGGGGTGACTCACATCTTTTCTTGCGGATGACCACTGAGAGCAGTTAGATTCAGTTAGCGTAGCCTGTAGCAACTCCTCACCTTGTTTTACAAAGCATGCGATGCAACTCTAACATCACATCTGTCTACTTCTCTTTGTTGGTAATTGCACTCAGCTAAATAGGATATGCTGAAATATCAATAAATTGCCATCAAATTAATGTCAATACCAAAGCTGTGGATGGTGCTAATTAAAACACAAAAGGGATGAAAATGAAGTCATGGCATTGCCTTGAATAATTGATAACGCAATTTATGATTTTTATGAAAGAGTGCCGTCTGTCTGCGATTTTGATGAGGCCTTAATTAGATGCATTAATGTGTCTCTCCGTGCCTGTAGTCAAACTCAAAACTCAAACACCATGATGGTTGTTGGGGTTTTTTAACGCCCTTAATTACTCATTTTCAAATAACATTACCTCTGAATATCCACTTAAAATTGCACGGGTCCCAAAGAGGTGTTAGTGGCTAATTTTCATTAAAGGAGGCATTGTTAACTCAGGACCAATCAGAGTCTGTTTTTGTTTAGGGTGGGATCAGGGACTTGAGCAAGCAGCATTAAGCAGCATGATGCTTTTAGGTTGTGCTGCTACCCTGTGGAAGAATCCAGAACTATTGTGTACTTGTTTCCATTTTCGCTAAAGTTGTACCCGTGTTTGAAATGAATAAAGAGCAGGACAGTCAAATGAGGTCTGGTCACCCGGCGTTAAAGTGTTAAACATGCATGAATGTGTAATGTTTATTGACTCAAGCAGATCAGAGTGATCCTGTGTTGATTTTGTACCTCCTCATCTATTAGCCCGGCTCGACCTTTGAGATAAATGAAGAGCGAGGGAAGCAGATAGATGAGGGGATTAGAAGTGGGCCGCAACAGGGAAGCAGGCCCAGGAAAAAAATGGACGGACTGCCAGCGGATAGATGAGGTGGGGGAGCATAATGACCGCTGTTTGTTATGATGTACTGAATCAGGTTCTCTTTGACAAAACAGTCCTTAGCACCTCTGTATTTATAGTGTCACCGGTCAGTCCATCCACAAAGGCAGGCTGATGATATGTGAGCGTGTTAGTGTTGTGAGGTGTCTGGGGCTCTGCTCTGGAATGACCCGCTCATCTGTCAGGCCCACGAGCTGAAGTGGTGCAGGGTTATGGGATCACAGGCTGGATTGTTGTGAACTTAAATCTCTGGAGTGTTAGCCAAGCAAAAAAAAAGCCAATATCAGCTTTATTTTTGCTCTCTAGATCAAAGTTATTCAAACAAAGCTCACTGAGAATAGACTCAAAATGAAAACTTTCAGAGAGAGAGCATCACGTAGTTGGAGTTTTTCATGTTGCTGATTTTTATGAATGAGAAAGAGGTTCCTGTTTGTCTAATGTTGGGGGATGCGCTTTGTTTAAACCAGAGCACCCAAATGTGGGATGACATGTTTGGTTTTTCCCAGCAGTTAAACAGGTCCTTTCTTAGTGGGATGGACTCCAGGCATTCCCCTTGTCATCAGCGGTCTGAATGGGGTGTCACACTGACTTGTGAAATTGTTCCTGTGTTTCAGACTAAAAAGGCGGTTCCTGCTCTCCCTTTGCTTTTTCCTCCTGCAAGGCTAATGCCTGTTGACTAATGAATTCAGAGGAAGCTGAGCTTTGTTTTTGACACATGGAAAAGCCAGGTACCCCTGTTGAAACACAGGGCGGAAGATGGCCCTTGAGGCCGACATGGGGTCAGCTTTACAAATTCCCTTCTAATGGCTAAAGGGTAGAAAATAGGTCAAATAGGCATATTTCTTGTTAGAACTTCAAAACATGAAACAACTGGTTAAAATCGCTTCTCTATAGGCATCCGGGTGGTGGAGTGGTTAGGTTGAATACTATATAACTACTGTACAATGTTTCCAGTTAGATTTTAACTGTCCCATAAAGGTGAAAACACCAAACAAAGTCATTTTAACTACACCCTCAAATTCTGCTAAAGCCCTATCTTCCAGCATATTTAAAAAAAAAAATGCAACAAAGGCGTAAGGGAGCAACAACTGTAGGAAGCGTGGCCTCGTGGCTACATAGTGTGACACAGAGGGTCAGGTACATGAGACTGACCACCGCTCAGTGTTGCATGGACAGCGACATAGAGCTGGTTGTCAGAGCTAACCAGCCATGAGCAGCTACTGTCAGACTATTTGTGTCTCTGCTGGAAAAACAAGTAGTCTGGTGAAGCTTTGACCATCACTAGAACTAATTAATGCACTTTTTGAGAGAGTCACTGTTCGGCTTAGCTAGCGTCTCTACTACTAAGAGTTCCTCTTTAAAACTACTTCTCTCCAGCTCAAATGGCACAGTAGGCTAAATACTATGTGAACTGCATTGTGCAGTACTTGCCGAACAACTGCACTAATTAACTAAAGCCTCTTAAGTCACGCTATCGTCCTATCATGTTTAAAATTTGACTTTGCAAATTGAAGAGAGTTGTTTGGATTTCCACAGGAAGGTTGCTCCCATTAAAAGTGCAATGTTGGCAGATGAATGGACTGCAGTGCTCAGCAGCACTGTACATGTATTGATCCCAGCTTTCTAAAGCTTAGCAGGGATGTATTTGATCCACAGGGTTGGAGACTTTATATCCATGGTGTGTGTTTGTGTGTGCATATAATGAGGAACATTTTAAGTGCAGCTTATTAGGAGTTATGGTGAATTGATTAGTTGATTGACAGAAACTATTTCAATAACAAATTAATAGTTTTTAACTCATTTATCAAGAAAAATGCCAAACTTTCTCTGGTTATAGCTTCACAAATGTAATGATTTGCTGCTTATCTCTCTTTTATATCATTATAAATTGAATATCTTTAGATTTTGGACTATTGGCTGGACAAAACAAGACATCTGAAGAAGCCACCTTTGGCTTCTTTTGTCTATAAAAGTTTCCTTATCTTTTTATAAATTTTACAAATTAACTGCTTCTGTTCACAGATTTTGGTGACATCCCCTCTGTGGCAGCCCAGGACCTCGGCAACATCTTGAAGCAAGGCTTCTTGGAGAAGAAACGGAGAGGTATAGCAGTATATAGATACCAGCCCTGGGTCAATGCTGACTGTTTGTTTTAGTTACTTGGAGTGCTAGATGGGTGGTGTTAACGACTATAGGAAAAAACCTGAGCAAAACATATATTTGAAGAAATGTTGTTCATGTGAGTATTTTCCATTTGATCATTGGGCACTTCTTTCTCTAGATCACAGCTTCTTTGGCTCAGAGTGGCAAAAGAGATGGTGTGTTCTGAACAATTCAATATTCTACTACTTTGGGAGTGAAAAAGGTTTGTTTGAAATGCCAATGTTCAGAAACATTATAGGCTCATAAATTGAATCAGATAACATCCTACCACATGTACTCCTCCCTACAGATAAGCAGCAGAAGGGCTCCTTTTATATCATCGACTACAGTGTGCAGCTGGTGCCCAACCTTAGAAAAGACTCCAAAAAGAACGCCTCTTTCGAGCTCTTTTGCCCTGGCCGGCGTGCTTTTCAGGTTAGTATTATCACAACAAGCCTTTACAGATTATTAACTAAAAGTATGTGTCAGGGAGTTTGAGTAATATTATTATTGAGGAATATTGATAGACGTTATTATTTTGTGAAGATTAGAAGTAACGTACGTAAAAATTAGCCCTTTTTCTTAGCAGAAATATCTAAAATCTACATTACATCCCACCGATACATCAGCCGATTTGAGCTTAAACTGTGATAGATATTTTCATATCTGTGTATATGTCGTCCAATAAGTAACAAGAAATTGCAGTACATAAATGCTAAAGATTATTTTTTTTTGTACGTAATTTGAAACTCCACTACATAGTTGGTCCACTAGAGAGCACTGAAAAGTTTAGTTTTCTACTTTTAAGTACATTTCTTGGTCAAAATACTTTATTATTTATTATTTAGTTATGTGATTAGTGGTTTAATCGATTAGTCTCTAGTGTGAGTATTCATACAAAAGTGCCAAAAATTCACAGGTTCAGACCTTTCAAATGTAAATACTTGCTGGTTTTGTACATCCTCTATGATAGTAAACAAATTAGTTTTGGAATTTGGACATTTGATTGAACGAAACAAAACATTTGAGGACTTCAAATAATTGAGAAAATAATAAAAAAAATTAAAATAATAGATGGAGCTCTTGATGTGATTATGTTAAATAAATTAATATTGGTATATCTAATACTAATAGTAATAGTAATATCTAACTCTCAAATATTTGCATTGGCTTAAAAAAATTCAGTATCGGTCAGGCTTTTATTTAAATCCATTTGGAAAACATTTTTTCCACACATCCATCTGGCATATTAGCAGTCCTACTGCCTGAGTATAACACTGTTCTCCCAGTCACTAACAATTTATGTCTTAATTGAATATTTTCGATCTGATCATTTCATAGCTTTTTTAAAAGGGAACATTTCTATTTGCTCTTTCTTCCTTACTAGGCAGCTTGGAAGCTAGCTGGTGTATTAAAGTGAAAATTAAATATCAGGACTTTTATTTCAGTATAAATGCACCCTTAGATGTGATGATAATTGTGGGATTATTGCCCCTGTTTCCCATTAGTTCACTGCCAGCAGTCCTCAAGAGGCCAGAGAATGGGTGGACCAAATCAATTTTGTACTTAAAGGTAAGCCAGCATCTCTTTGTAATTTCTGCCGGTACATATTTTATGTACTGTTTTCCGGAAGGGCGTTCTCTGCTTTGTTGCTTCTGCTTAAATGTTTCTTTTTTCTGTGTCCTTATTTGAATCAAGCGTTTAAGGATAGAGGATTTCATATGTTCAGATTGTCGAGCCCTCATAGACAAATTAATATTGGGTTATATAAATAAAATTGACTTGAGTTGACTTTTTAAAAGCCATATAGGTCAGTTGGAAAATACAGTTAAAGCAGTATAAACCTTCTTTTTTTCCTCAATTTTCCACTAAAGTTTGCTTTTGTTTTCGAGGGGCAGAAAGGTCAGAAATGAAAGAGAGCCCTTTATCATCTCTGACTCAGATGAAAACCACCCGATCCATCACTAACTGCACAGCCGAGTCCTGAATCTCCTTATTCGACATGTCAGCCACCATGTCATGTGCACCATCATGTAGCTCTAGTTCCCCCCCCCCCCCCCCACCTTGCAACCTCTCCTCCCCTAACCCTCCTACCGAATTCCAACTTACAGGAAATTGATTGGTAGATGTTCTGGTTATCCTCCAGTGACATTGATTTCTGCTTGGCCGCTGGTGTACGGCAGAGGACCTGATACCCTGTGTTGCAGTGGCCAGTCGCCTGCAATGAGTCGGCTCCTCCATCTGAGCGAGCGGTCCTGCCTAGTCTACTCTAAAATGGGCTCAGGCCGGGCCACTGATTTGCGGGAAGTAACAGACACTCTGCAGTTTGTCTTACTTCCTTCCAGACGAGTTTTACTACAATATGCAGTCAGATTCATAACATGTAGATAATTATTATTAACCCTCTTCACCTCCTGAATTAACCTGAGAGCAAAGCTGACATGTACTTTCCTTTTTGTGGACGCTCTTCCAAGAACTTGATGGAAATATTATTTTTGGCATTTTGCCTTTATTTGATACTGATAGTAGATATACAGATAGGAAATGAGAGAGAGAGAGAGAGAGAGAGAGATACAACAAAAGATGTGATTATATGGTATGCGTCTTAATCACTAGGACAACGGACAACCCAAAATTCAGATTTGAAAGATAAACAGAAGGAAAAATGTGGAAGCATTTAAATTATTTATCAAGCAAAAATGCCAAACATTTGCGTGCTCTGACTTCTTAAATGTCACGATTTGTTATAATAATGGCCGTTTTTCATTGTTTCAGGCTCCGCAATTAATTTTTTAATCAAAGAAATTATAAACACATTAATGAATAATGAAGATAATCTTTCATTGCAGGCAGAATTCAAGCCTCCAGTGCTTGCCACTGCTACTATATGGCACGTGTCCTAGCCTGTTGTGCAGTCAGGACCCTTTAAACATTTCTCTTACTTTACCCTTTAATGCATGTGTGTGTCTTTTGTGCCACGCTGTGCTCTATCTTGACGCTAACGCCGCCCATCACGTTGTCTCTCTCCGTCCCTCATAGATCTCCGCTCCACCTCCATCCCTTGCGATGATGACGAGGATGAGGAGGAGGAAGAGGAGACCTATGATGACATTGAGGGGTTGACCAGCCCTCCCCTGCCTCGGCCCAGTGCCGTTCAGGCCTTTCAGAGCGGTAAACTGGGTGCAGGGCATGAGATGGGGGAGGTCGACGACGAGGATGAGGATATCTATGAGGTGCTGCCAGGTATGCGGATGTGGTTAGCTTGCATGCAGAGAATCATAAACGCACACGCACACACACACACACACACACACACACACACACACACACACACACACACACACACACACACACACACACACACACACACACACACACACAGGAAGGCTGCACACGCAAACTCTCATGATACTCAGTCAGACAAATAGACACAGTCGCGCTGCCTCACACACACTCAAGCCCTGAGGGATTTTTGTAGCAAGAAATATCTGTGATGATCTCCCCTGGCTGTGAAATTTGTGTTGCCAGGTACCTCCCTACCACCACGGCACCCAGACTGATCGCTCATTTTAAATCAAGCAACACTAATAAGCGTGTCAGGACTGAGGTGGCTGCTGCAGAGGCGCACGGGGCAGGAAGGGAGGACTCTCCTCACACTGACTAGAAATTGGCTTCCTCTGGTCTCCCTCCTTATTTCACTGAGAGCCATCTGTTGAGAAACATTTATGTTGTTGAAATCAGCGAGAGCCAAGTAGTTCCGAAGGCTCTGTCATAGAACGTCCAATTAGCTAATGTTGCCAGGCAACAAATGGCCTACAATTCAATCCACTAAGCAGAGTTTTGGCTAAAATTGCCTAGCAACAGCAATTTAGTTGAAAGGAAGTAAAAACTGCATCTCTCAGGGCTTAAAATAGTTCTGGAGCTCTTAATGTCACATGTTTAATAGAAATTAGAGAGTTTGATTGAGAATGTTGTGAGACAGTGTGTGTGAGTTCCCACTGAGGGGGGAGACAGTCCCATGTGTCAGGGTGGCTACAAGATCCCGAGAAGGACAAAAGGGGTGATCTGATCTTCTCAGGGCCATCGTCCATCACTCTTTCTATTAAATAAGATACATCAAGATTCTGTTTCACTCAGTGACTACATTACCTTTGCCAAAATCACTGGTGAGAGGGAAATCAGTCTTCAGACTGTCACGCCGGCGTTCAAAGCCATCTGGGAAGAGGTACAGACTCTGACCACAGATGGCATATCGAATGACGGGCTCTTTCGTTCACTTTCTCACCCATTCACTTATCAATCATTCTGCACCTCTCTTTGCTCACTTACAGCTTCTACACAGTGATTAGATACTGTTAAATTATTAGATTTATAGTTAATTCCATGGACCAGGATTGCAAAAGACAAGCTTGTGTTTGTATTTGAGGAATCTTCCTTTCTTAACAAATAGAAATATTCCTGGATAGTACATTAGTCTTTGCAATGACTATATTTTGTTAATTTATTTGACTTTACTTCATTCACTGCTCACGTGAATGTTTAAGATTACTTTTCAAGAGTTATTAACTTTAAATATCTGGAAAATATTAAGAATTTGCAAAATTGCACCCTGGTCAGATACATCTTGCATGTGCAACAGCCAAACTAGCCAAGAGATGTCGAGTAGGAGTGAGGCATTATTTTCCCTGTGATGAGCTCCCTCAGTTTTGTCGGAGCAAAACTCCGAACATAGCTCAGTTGCAGGCAGAATGCAGAGCGATGGTGGTATTGGCTCTGGTGCTGATGACTGATTTTATTGACTGGAAAATTAAATCACTTTGATATAGAAACCGTCGGCCCATAGCGGTGGCCTCTCGGCTGAGGGATTCTCTTCTGAACAGCAGTTGAAGAGTTTTGAACAAATGTTTGGACCCTTTGGAAACAGAATTAAAATCACGTTTTTTCTCCCTTTTTTTTGTTGTTGTCGTAACAATGCACGGCATTTTCATATTTCAGTAAGTATAAGCCATAACACTGAGATTTATAATAATATCTTTTGCATATTTAAGAAGATTTTGTTTTATTCATGAAATTTGCAACAACCTGCAAGTGTGTGTTTGAGAAAGAAAAGCAGGAGAAAAGATCACCCTAACATATACATCTACACTGTACATATAATCACAAATGTGTGTGTGTGTGTGTGTGTGTGTGTGTGTGTGTGTGTGTGTGTGTGTGTGTGTGTGTGTGTCCTTCCTGGTCTTCCTGGAAGCAGAGGCGCAGGTTGTGCTAGAAGGTGGATAGTGTTGCTGGGTTGTGGCGTGGCTGTCAGCCTGCTACTGTTAAGGATGGATGTGGGAGACAGAGGGCAGGCATATCACTGTGTCACCTCTCAGACCACCGGGTGCCACGCCCCGCAGTCAATGACATGTCCGCCTCCGCTTGCCTTAAAGACAGCCTCTTTTTCTTTAACTTTTCCTGCCTGGGTCGCTGATAAATGTGAACAAATTGATCCTCAATGAGGAGTTCAGTCTGGTTAAAGAAAAAGAGACATATCATGTCTTGTGGAGGTGCATCAGGCATTGGCTGTAATGCATTTTATTTTTATTTTTTTGTTTTATCATGATGCTTTTTTTAACTGCACATTTGCCCTAAATGTGTGAGACAAAAACAAATAGTTTTCCTTGAGCAGCAGGTAATGTTTCTTATCATTAATTTGCTGTTTTTGTCCCTGTTAGATAATAAAGTTCAAATGTTTGGCTCCTGATATCTAGTTAAAAAATGCTTCCTGCTCATAAACGATAAATGTTTTGTCACAAATATCATTTTGCTGTGTTTTGTTTGTTTAGAAGAGGATTTTCCAGATCCGACAGATGAGAGCAGTGAGAAGAACAAACCAGGTTAGAACCTCATTACAGGCTTCTACTAATAATGAGAAAATGTCCAGCTTAATAGTTCACAGTGGGGAAAGGAACATGTTCTTGCTCTTTTATTTAAATTTGCGCTCTGCATTTCCTCTCAGCTTCGTCATCAGATTACGCTAACTACTACCAGGGTTTATGGGATTGCCAGGCCGACGAGTCGGACGAGCTGGCCTTCCAGAGAGGAGATCTCATCTACATCGTTAGCAAGGTCAGCATTACCATGAGCAAAACAATAATCTAAGAGGTTATTTAAACTTCTCTCAGAATTCTGTGCTTCCTGGACACACTTTCTCCCATTCAGTTGAAATGGGAGATTACTGTTCTTCCATTAGTCTCTAATGGAAACCATTTCTGATTACACCCTTCACTCATAGACATAATTACAGGAGCAATTACAGTAGTTTAAAATGAGTAAAATGTGCTACAGATGTGTAGAATATGTAATTATTTAAGGGTTAAACAACATCAATACCAGTAATCACTTTGCCCTTGTTTACTTTCTGAACATGCTGATATCCCCAACGTCTAAATTCCTCTGTTAGTGAGCGCCTGTGTCTCGATGCAGCAGTGAAGCACCCACAGTGGCATTGTCTATTCCCAGGCCACTAGGGTGAAGTGCTATTCGGGCTGCTGCGTAATGGTGCTGTTGTTCATTATGGAGCCTCTATCACAGGGGTTAATTGAGTAGGCAGCCATGCGAAGCCCTTCCTTTCTGTTTGACATAAACTGCAGGTGAAGCCATCCTGCATCTCAGCTCTTTTTCTCTCAATCTATTTCCTCGTGTTTTATGGCCATCTTGTAGTTACATGCAGAGTATCTACCAGTGAAAAGCCACCCTACTGGAAATCAATGGCTTGTAATTTGGGCACTCTTACTCTGCTGCGTACAGGGACTTGTTCCCAGACAGTTTCTATTGGTCGGTTTGAAATTGAATCATCATGTTCTGTATTTAGGCTAAATTATCTGAAGAGCAGAGGAAGAAGGAATTTACAGTAGATTCAGCCTTTTTGTTGTTTATTATGCTCTAGAGATTGAGAAATTATGTATTCAACCTCATGATTTCTTGCATCTTTAATCAACAGCTGCAGCCACTGAATTTTAATTACTTGTGATGTTTTCTAGTTTTAGTGCCGAAACAGTGATGAACTCACTTTTATAGCAACAGAAGTCAAGGTTTTAGGGGCAGATAGATAAACAAACGGTAACAGTTTGTGTTAAAGCCTTTTGTTTGTAAGAGCACAGGTGAAATATGCTCTTCACAGAAGATGGATTTTTAATTGAGGTTCTCTTGGCAGTGCCAGATTAATGAGATGCCAGCCTTCTCTGTCTGTGCGTGCTGGTTGATAGGGGAAAATGTCAAAACAGCTATGTCAATTTTTCACGTAAGGATGACAAAGGCAGTGTACTTGGGGAAACAAAGGGGACCTGGCTCTGTGCTGCAGATCCGCCTCAAACAGCCTCAGCTCTGCCTGGCGTATTACTTTTCACTGTATGGATCAGATTACTGCTTCACGGAAGACCTTAAAGCAAACTAGGTCTAGGTTGGAAGCAGGTCTTGGTTGTAGTATCTCATAATCTTAATGACACAGATTACTCTTGTTTTTTCAAGCTGTATGCTGAAGTCATAACATAGTGATAGACTACACAAGAGTATTCTAACTATCCTCTAATGGATTTAAAGCGAGGGTCTGGTTGTAAATTATTTAGAGGTGATCTCCGCACAGCTTCCGACTGTTTGGTTTCGTTTGATGACACGACTCCACCCGTGTCCCATTTTGCGTCCTAAAAGCATCACATTCCCCCATGAATAGCATTATTTGCATTATAGCCTGTAATCGGCTATTTGTTTTAATGAGCCCTTGGGGAGGGCTTCCCTGCGTCTTCTCCGTGTACACGCAGGCCCCTGCCACAGTTCAGTTTTACAGGGGATTCCTGAGAACCCTGACCTCGATGAGTGAAATACGGGCCCTTGGCTAGAACTCAAGTCTGTCGCTTAACTGGGGACCCAGACACATGAAATGGCCGTAATAAAACCAGGGCCCATAAATTCTCTTAGAGGGTGGGAGGCCTGGTTGTCTGTGCTGTTATGTCAACACTGACCATAATTACAAGGTAATAAGGACACGCTCTAAGTGCTAAATCAATGGTGCTAACAAACTGTTATTTTTAAAGCTGGGATGTGATTGACTGCTGAAGTGCAGAATGGGATAGCCACAGGCGTGGTGTCATATGGCTGTGAACTGAGGAGAACATGCCGATTGTATAAAAGGCCCTCATCCATCATTATTGATCTCTCACTTACTGTAAAGTGGGGGCATTTTTACTGTATTTGTGTTTTTTTTCCCTTGTGTGTTGCTGTGTGTGCGCATATCTGTGTGTCACTGACAAAGTAAATAAATTAGGAACCTCACAACTCATGAATCCCATTAGTTGAAAGGTATTAATCTCATAGTGTGGCTCTGCTGCCGGTTTCAGCGATGCCTAACTTGCTTTCCGCAGAGCTTGATGGCGATGCTCAGCGCGCTGATACATGAGTTAGAAACACACCGTTAAATCCATCTTGTGAGTTTTGCTCTGGCATTTCATTTCTGAGAGCTTGCATTTTTCTAATAGGCATTATAGCTTTACGCTGTCATTTTAGTGTGTGATGACAAATACTGGTGAGCTCAGTTTTCTGTAATATCACACTCTTGAGATGTTTAACTCGATTTAAATTGTTGAGAAGTTTCGCACACATTTCCACTGCATCATAACATGCAACTAGATATTTGTCATAGGATTTACAATGTGAATGTCGGATGAATTTATCACAGTGGCTTAAAGCTGTTGTTTGACTTCACCCTGACATGTGTAATGCCTGTGTACTTTGTCGGCCATGTCCCACACGGAACCATAAGGTTGTCCTGCATTCTTGCCCTCTAATTTATGTGTCCAGAATCAAAAGACATGGGCTCCACAGGTCAGCTGTCACATTCCTGTATTCCCACAGGCACTCATGGAGAACGGCGGGATGGAGTGGGAAGAGATTTATGGCACAAACCCATCCAGGGTCCTTAAAACTCTGGCAAGCACTGCTGCCACCTCTTCCTCTTTCTCTTCAACCCACTGCTCACCTCTCCCCCTCCAACCAAAACGCAGAGAGAGGGAGAAGGGCCAGCCAATCCGATGCGTCTCCCAAAGCAGAGCATCACATCACATTTGGCCAAAGTGTTTGGCTGCAGCTGCTTGTTAGAGACAATGAGAACATGGACACCACTGACACCTTGTGGCAGTTTTTTTTTTAGCAAAGTCTTGTAACAGGACGGTTTTATTAAAAGACAACTTATACAAACACCAGAAGCTGATTTACAGCCTTATATATTTACTTGCTGTGATTTATAGTCTCTTATAAATAGAAGTTATGCTATTAAAAATTTAAATAAGAGATTCTTAAACTAATTTTGTGCTTAAATGGCCACTCGTATTTTGTCCAGGCTACCTGTGACAGTTTTTCTTTATGGTCATAACAGCCTTTTTCTCTGTTTAACAAGCCGGTTTGGGCTGCTGCCCACAGGTCACAGCAACTGAATACAGCTTAAGAAAAGGAAAAGTGGGCAAACAATCAGATGGGAAAAGTCAAGCAAGAGAGACAAAGAGGGTGGATCCCTTTATTCTTTTGTGTGAACCCTGTCCCCCCTCTCCTTTCTCCTTTTCTCTGTCACACACCCATTTAAAGACCCCTGGCTGCTATTGTGGCCATAGACACCAAGACGCTATAGACAGGCAAGACATCCTATTTACCACCCAAAGTAGCAGGGGGTGAGTCTGGGGTTTAGGGTCATGCAGGAGGCAGCGGTCATCCCCCGGTCAACTACAGTAGGTCATTATTCAGCCCAAGCCAATAGCCCAGAACTGCGTCCGAGCAACCCACCCCCAATCCATTCTGCTTAATTATTATAAATGAGGGGCGGCGTAAACAGCCATCATTACAGACACTCAGTGGCATACACAAATCCACTTTAAATTGCTATTAAGTTAAGGAGCTATCTGTAATCCCAGGCGTGCATTAGAAAGGAGCGAGTAGGTTTTCTTTTTATTAAATCTCATCGTCCCTGAGATATTTTCAAACGTTCTCATGCTCTGTCATGTTTCCAATTTGAAGCCAATTCACTGATTTAATTAAAAGCCCACTTGGAAAAAATGGACACTAAGTAGCCATTTCGATCTCTGGTTGTGCAGAATTATCATCCATATTTCTGGATGAATTTCGACAAGATTTCTTTTGGCACAGAATCCTTATAACTGCCCCAAAATAAGCATTTTCCCCCACAGTTTTGGGTTTTATCAGGTCATATGTGAGGTGTTACCTGTGCAAGCAGTGAGGGGAGCTCACTAACCTAATAGCAAGTTACAGATCAAGGGCTTCTGTCAGGTAGAGGTGTCCATGTTTCTTTGTTAGATTGACCAGTGATGGAATAACTGCAGAGAGCTGCAGTGCTTCTGATGAGTCGATGTAGAGGAGAAAGAAATGCAGAAAAAACAACAACAGAGAGGATGCAATTGGAAAGGCTGCTACAGGAGAGATGGAAAGAGAGGAAGGGGAGAAAAGGAGGGAGGGGGTAGGAGATGTGGAAGGAGGGAGGAAGAGATTGTAACACCCAGGCGGCGGGTTCAGCGGCAGGGCAATGAGAGACTTCCTGCGCTCCATCACGCCCAAGGCCTGCCTCAGTCAGCTGGTGGCCGAGGAAAGATGCCTCATGTGTCAGGCTTATTAGCACTCCCCCTAGTTTGTATGCATTTGGAATTGTGTGTGTGTTTCATCTGGGAGTGTGTGAAGATGAGGAAGAAAAAGAGTGAAAGAAGAGGACACGGAGTCTGAATCTCTGCAGAATTTTAAATTTCCCCAAAAAAAGTGCATTCATTTTCTGACAGTGAGACATATTAAAGCTGTGTTTTGTTTAGGCACATGATGGTGATGGCATCACCCGCCTCACCCGTTGTCTCTCAGCGCATCCAACCAACCTCGATTCACCTTCTCCCCGCTTCAGGCTCGGGTAGCTGTCAATCCGTCCTCCGGTCGGGAACATGAGCGATGGGCCTATCAGAATGCCACCATTAGCCAGCCCCCTGAGTGGTAAATAAACGATCGTGCCGGTACACTGCAGGTGTTGTCATGGCAACCTACTCTCAGTGCCAGCCCCGCCCACGCTCATTCCCCGCTTTCTCGGCGGAGGAGTCACTGGGAGGTCAATGAGTCAAAGCGCCGCAGCCGCCACGACATGGCGCTGTTTAGCACCACTCTTCCTCCCTCTGCTCCCACAGAGCGGATTTGATCTGCATCCAGGTTGCAGCAAACTGCAGCTCTGATATTTGTCACTTCTCAGAATACACACTGTGTGTCCTGCTACATCTTGGTAATGATGTATGATAAAAAACTGTCATTTCCCAGAACTCAGCCACTCTGGGACACTTGATTTTTTTCATCACCCCAGAGCTTTTTGGAGGGAACATCTCCCCTTTCAGATGAACAACTTGAACAACTTGCCACAATGAGCCGATATAGGCTTGTTCTGTGCCCCAACGTTAGCATTTCAGAGCTTAAGATGCAGCATCACACAAAAACAAATCAACCTAAAAGACAAAAAAGAGGAAAACGAACAGAAGGAAGAGGACATTGAGGAGTTAGAATAGTTTTTGTGATTTGGATAATTCACTCTCCACGCCTTTTGGAATGTCCCTATTACAGCAGGTGTACTCTGGATGAACCCCTATTCAAGTATGAGGAAGATGGACTCTGCACGCCTGACAGACTTCCACCGCCATTGGCACCAACTCTGTGATGTAGCAGTTGTATTAAAATGGCGGCGCTGATAATCCAAAAGACCTTTCTCAGGGAGAATTTGAGACTGACTGCACAGATGGGCCACGGAGATAAATAAAACTCTGTCACTACGGTTGGTGGAATAGTGCTGTGACTCCCCCAAGGGAGAGAAAAACTGTTTCGCTCCCTCTCTCCGATGCCTCCCCCCCCCCCGTCCGTCTGTCTCTCCTCTCCTCCTCCTCTGTTCACATTATCAGGAATGGGAACCAGAGCCAGCTTTCTGCAACTGGGCTTTTCCCCCTACAGTCTTATGGGGAGCATAAAAAGACCATTTCGGACCTAACTTTCCCCTGCTTTATGAGTTCAAACACACACTGAATTGTCAGTCAGAGTTTGTCAGAGAGCCAAGCATGCTGGAGCATCCCAGTGTGAGCTGTCAGCGAGGTTTGTAGGGGAAAACGATGAGGCCTGGATGGACAATCTGCCCATTGTGGGTACCTGTTTGTGCTGTAAGAACACTTGAGTCTTGTGGTTTATCACTTTCTAAGCGATCCATTCATCGTTGCTGTCCAAATACCTCTCATTAGCTGCAGGACTCATTCCTCTGGATGGAGAGGGGTGTCAGGTCTGGATGATAGGCTGAACCTTTGACAAAATGCCGTTCATCACGTCAGAGAATGTGTGTTTTCACAACTGGAACCTGTTACAGCAAGAAGTGAAGTCTGATTCCAATCTCAGACAAGTAAAACGTATACGTACATGTGTCTGCTTACATGTATGTAGTATGTGTGGGTAGTTGAGCGTTTCATCTTCTCCTCAGTGCCGAAACAAAACTGTTCACGCAGCCAATCTCAATCTGCTGGAGAACAGAGGAGAGATGAGCGGCCAGGCTCCTCGTTCCATCAGGGCAGGAAATTGACGGCCGGCTGGTGCCTCCTCTGCTTGGCTTCAACGCCCCTCTGGTATCTAGCCAAATATTGATCCAGTACAGATCTAGTTAGAGCCCAACTGCTGCGATCAGATAATCATGTGGTTGTTGATGTGACTCAAGTTTCTAAAATGTAAGAATGAATAAAAGATGTTGTTATTTCAGTCTTACAGAATGTGAGAGGGCTGAAATTTAGTTTTTAGATGCGGAAAAGGCGATGGAAAATGTCTCATTCATGTAAAAGATCTGCATGTTTTCAATTCTTTATGGCTTGTAACTAGAATATGTTCACTTACAATTATTCCTTGATTATTTAACCTAATAACCAATTAATTGTGTATTAGGAGAGTATACATGTGATCTAACATGGATTAAATGCAACATGAAATGTCACATTCCACCCACAAATTCAATTAATTTAAATACTTCCAAATGTAAATTGTAAAAATCAACTCAACTGATTTAGCCAACAATAATTATACGTTATATTAAGCCTCTACGAAAAAAGAGTGACATTTATTTTTAAGGTCAAATTTTTGTCTTTAACGACAGCAGCTCATTGTGTCTAAATTATATTTTCAACATCTTGTAGGATACATACTTTCCTCCTATTTATCTCACAATTTTGTTTTTTATCCAGTCAAAGTCCAGTCAGTTTTATTTTATTTCTTAACTACATAAACAGAAGTCAGGTTTGTTTGAACGACAAGAAATCATTTTTTTATTTCCGAATTTAGTCGATTAAAACTATACAAATGGGTGCATAATGCTTTGTTGTTGTTGTTTTTATGCCCCCTAACATGAAGTATATAAAATGTCTAAAATGATTGCAAATGCCCACCAGGAGTTAGAAAAAAATCTAAAAGGATTTGCTGAAGCTGCTTATTTTATTTAATGTCCTAAAGGTATTCCTCTTTTGGTGATATGAAAGTGAGAATCTAGATTAACTTCATTGAGGTCTTATTTTTTTAAGTCACCAGTTTAAGTTACAGAGCATTAGTTTAGTTTTTTCTATGTATAAATGGAAGACTCCAGTTTCCTTATAAAGCACAGTGCAGAATTCAAGTCCCGTTACAATTAGTCTGGGAGAACAGACAGGCTGTTGTTATGGCTTCTGAGCAGTAAAAAAATAAATAAGCTATTTTTATTTTAGACACTTACTGTCTCAATAGTCTTGTTTAGCGTTTTTTCCCCATTTTTGAATGAAACCCCCGAGGCCAATGCACCCGAGTGCCTATTACAATATTGTACATGACTGTTTCACAGGTGGGATCTAGACTCTCCTGGATTCCCTTTGCTAAAGTTGAGTTGATACAGTTTTAACCTTATTATTTTAGTAGCCACTGTAAGGGATCAGGGCCACGTGTAATTGCAGTTCAAATCATTCGAATGGTTGTTCTAATGTTAATAACATGGGACAAACAGCGCACTCAAATCAAATAAAAATGTGAGCTTGGTGCTTAATCCTGCTTTGTTTACTTGTCCCTGGACCCCTCGGAGACTTACGGTTGTTTGTTTGTTCATTTTGGGTCTAGGAGTACAACATTCACGGCTGGTGGATTGGCGAGCTGAATGGCACTGTGGGTATCGTCCCCAAGGACTTCCTGCACCCTGCCTACATCCTCTGAGCTCCAACAGGTACCGAGGCACTCTCTTATCATCAGCATTATGGACCATTACTGTGGCCTAATACACAGAAACGGTCCCCCTGGTACTCTTCCAGATTGCCATTGAGGTATATTCAGTCGTTGACCTGCCATTTATGGCATCTGCTGGCTGGAAGAAGTATTGCATAAAGCAATCTGAACGGGGCAATGGGTGAGAATAAATATGTGCAACAAAAGCGTGATTACAGTGCGGTTTTCCTGTTTAAGAAAATGATTCCCTAATACTGTTAGGCACAGCTTAAAATGAATACTGAATTATTAATGCTGGTTTCTCTGATAGCGTGTTAATTTATTTTTTATTTTACAGCTGCTGCTGATGCGTCTGGCCGTGAATTTCACAGACAGCACCGTCAGATAATTTTTTGTAATTTGAAAATGATTCTCTCTCATAAGACTGTAAGTTATATCATGTAAATCTGCTGCCGTAGTACTTATTTCTGTACACTATAAACCATTGGTAAAGGTCTTACATACATGATGGACAAACTAGAGCAACAACTGACAGAAAACTAAGCAACAACAGCTTGATAATTAATTCATTGTTTACGTAATTAATTAAGAGAAAAGCTTCTCTTCTCTGGGATTTACTGCTTAATATATTTGTGTTTTTGACTACAGATTGGACACAAAAAAGTAATTTGAAGATGTCATTGGGCTCTGGTAAATGTGATCTTCCATATACTAAACATTTAATTGATTAATCAGAAGATTAACCAACAGAATAATAAAAATTGTTAGTTGCAGCCCAAGTAATAATTGATTAGTTATTTTGGACCGATACATTTGTCAATTCACCGGTTGAAATGAGAAATATGTTGATTGTTAGTCGTTTATTTCCTTGTTTTATCACTGACATACAATTAAAAAATAACAGATGGTATGTACAATATGTAAAATATTTCAAACTACATTGTATCTGGAGTTTTAAACAAAAAAAAAATAGTAACAGCCTTTACTGCTTGTCTGTGTGTGTTTTTTTTCCAGGTAAAATTCTGTGGTTATTAAATTGTTTTATTTCAAGCCACTAGGTGGCAGGATTGCATCAATATTTATTTTGTCAAAACCATGAGATGTGTTTTAGTAAGACATGTATAATAAAATCAGTAATATGAAATCCACAGAAATAAACAGTCACATGTAACACAGTAAAGAAGAAAAACTATTTATTTGAAATAAAGTTAGATTTACATGGACAGTCACTCAGGTAATCTGCAGATCCACGTTATAAATAGGTCTTCACTGAAGAGGGGACATTCTTTTAAAAAACAAACTTAAAAGCAACTTTGCAAAATAATTCTATTACTCATTTACAGTGTAGCGAGAAAGCAAAACCCAGTACTACGATTCACCTATCAGATCCCACAGCTGTGACGAGAGATCCCACAGGATGAGTGACGAGGCTCTTTCTATGTGCAACGACCAACGGCACAATAAACCTTGGGCCCCTTTTTTAAATAATGCAACAACATTAATTAGAATCACAAGCAGTAGCAATAGTGTGTGAAAACGATCTTGACGTCAAACTGCAGCCAGCTTTTGCACAAGTTTCAGACCATGGTAACTGGAATGAAGGCTGTGCTCACAGAAGTAAACATTTTAAATGTAGGCTGTGATTTTTGAAAAAAAAAAACTATGCCTTACAGGGTCTGTACTTGGTAGTGAGAAACAAAAAGGGGTCTGGGCTTGCCTCGCCACGGCTTTCACATATCGTTCCCCAACTCATCCAATGCCGACGCTTCGTTACGGCCCTCAGCGTCTGATACCGTCGCACAAGTCACTCGCATGCATGCATGGCCGGACTGACTATCAAAACGAAGATGAAGAAACTCAGATTACAACACACAGAGAGAGTGTGATTTCATTTTCTGCTCAGGACGCCATTACTTCACTATATCTTTACATAGCAAATCTTGTTTTGCTGCTATATTAATGTTCTGAATATCGAGTACAGCCCCTTTAAGCTCCAAAAAGCATTTGACTGTAGATTTGGATTTTTTTTTTTTTTTTTTTTATTAGGCTCAATTACAGCAACCACAAACTCTTTAAAAGTGCATACAGATGCGAGTGTTAATACACACTTGAAAAAAAGGTAAATTCATTCTTTAATTCAAGTGTATATTTCTGCTATTTGTCTCTGTAATAAAGTACAATATGACTAAATTTCAGAGCAATCACATTAAACTTAAAATGAACGTATGTAAAATCACATTTTATGTTTACACAACAATAAAACCTTCAGCTCTTTTGTATACGAGTAAATCAACCCTAAGATGCTTGTATGCTTTTGTCAACTTGAGCACCCTCTGCTGTTCCCAAAAAGCAAATCATCATCATCCATGGCAGAGGAGAAAAATGCCAATATTTAGTTCACCTGAGTGTAAATGAAAATTAAACACACATTGTTAAAAAAAAGTTGAACCTACAACACGTGTGACAGACCGGATCATCTACGTTGTGACGATGGTATATCATGAGCAGATGTTTTATGTATGTGCGTTTGGTCGAATGTGTCTTTGGCAGACAACAACTCCCACAATCCATTTCTCTGACTCTGAGTGTGCAGCCCCCCTATGTTGTGCCATTCAGCTGTCTAAGTAATGCACCTCCACCTCGTGAGTCTCCTCTGAGGCGTCCAAAGACAGCGAGGACAAGGTTTCCTGCTCCATACATTTACTATGAGCTAATCCAGGCGTGCAGCTGCTCTCTAAGATGCTGAAGTCACTATTTTCAGTCAAATCTACACCAGTTACAGTTGAGTTCAAATCCAGAAAATTATTCAAGTCACTCTTGTTAATGTATTGCAGGTCCTCATCCTCCCTTGTGGAAATTTCCTCTTTTTCCACAGGGCATCCATTCATGTGTAGGTCCAAAATGTTTCTACTGGAGGCATCTACATGTGACCAGTGAGTGACCTCCTCAGGAGACGTCTTTATGTAGCCAATTGCAGCCTGGATTGAGTCCTCGGCCTCGTCACAAATGCTTTCTTCATCGCTGACTTTGACGATGCTCTCATTGGAAATTGAGTGGCTGTCCTCGTCACTGTCCTCTTTGGTCCTAACCAGATCCTCTTCCTGTTCGACTTGGTCCATTTGTTGAACAGTGTCATCGCCACTGCTTTGCACCTCTGGGACACCGTGCACATTGTGAGTGTCTTCATGGATTTCTGACTGAAGTGGTGTCTCCTCTTTGCTCTCAGATTCATCACTTTTTTCGTTGTCTGGCTCTTTGTGTTCGTCTGAGTTCTTAAACCCCTCCGGACAGCTGACATCTTCAACATGAACCTCAGTGGTCTCAAACACGTTGATAGCACTAACTTCAGAGATTACATGATTTTCTGAAACCTTTTCCATCGTTGCCTCCACTGAACTTTCCCATTGATCAGCCTTTTTCTCTGTGTCTGGATGAGGAGCAGTTTCTTCTTCTGTATCTAATGTCGTAACGCCCTCCTCTCTTACTGAACACCCCTCAAACAAGATGTCCATCCTGTTCTCCTCGAAGTCAGTCCCCATGGGCGAGTGCACCTCCACTGGTGTTTGTATCTGACAGCATCTTTGCTGGGTCTGTTCTGCAGGGCTGAGACTCTCAGCAACATCTTGGCTTTCACCCAGAAAAAATGTCACCTCTGTCGGGCCAGGGTCCACAACAACGGCCTCTAGATGATTGTTTTTCTGCAGGACCCTTACTGAGGATTTCTCCTTGTTCTGTAACTCAACTGTGTCCGTATCACAGACCTCCAGTAAACCTTCAAGAGGGTCCGAGTCATTGCCGGACAAAAGCTCAGGGCTGAAGATCTCTTTAGATTGTAGGCAAGGTTGATGAGGAGCTGGGCTGTAGAGAGCGAAAGAGAAAACATTTACCTTAACTCACAATTACAGCAGAACAGGAACTTGCATAGAATAATAGTTTGAAATTTTGGGAAATACGCTTATTCACTTTCTTGCCAAGAGTTAGATGAGAAGATCGTCAACACTTTGTTTCTTTTGGACAGTGCCAGACTAGCCGTTTCCACTTGTTTCTAGTCTTTATGCTAAGGTAGCTGGCTGCCGACTGTAGCTAAATATTTACAGATGTGAGAGTGGTGTCAATATTCTGTCAAACTCGGCAAGAAAGTGAATAAGCAACAATCTTTTCTATATATTAACATTGCATCTAGGGGAGAAAGAAAGAAAGGGAGAGTAGTAGTGCTGAACCCTTGAGAATCAACATTCGACTATGCAGCTGTGTAAGTAAACTTGCATAAGAAGCACTGTGTTATCAATTATTCAAGTTTGGATTACTGATACTCTGATCACTTGGCTCCTCTGTAAACAGAAGGCCACTGTTGTATGAAATGCCACGGTGTATGGTAACGACTTGAGACCGGTCGGAGGAATGTCAGGTGCTCTTCCTACATAACGTATATCCTGTGTTTAGCTGTCAGATGATGTGCACATGACTATATTATATCACATCCTACATTACTTTCACTGTCATTGTCTTGTTCTGAGGAAACTATATGTGATGCGTTTTCTGTCTCCCTGGTCAGAAAGACATTCTCTTCCTGACGTCTGGGTTTTGTGACAAGGTTTGTCTTTCTCTTATTACGGTACAATAATAACTTTAACCATCCATCTGTGCTGTTGTGCATAATTTTATGCTTGTCTGAGTGCTTTCAGTATTTATTTTTATTGGTTAATTTGATAGGGACCATGCATATTTATGAACACTGTTGTATAAAAACACCATGTAAATATGCCAGAATTAGTAAAAATAACTACTTTTCATCTGCAGTCCCTAGGCAGGTAACATAGGACTAACACAGAGACAGCCAGCAGTCATACAGCACTCATTCACTAAACATTAAAAAGGTACACATAATGGTGACATATGCATTGACAAAACAAAACCAAAAAAAAATAAATAAATAAAATACATGTATCTGTCATACAGTATGACAGATACAGCATGAATAACCTTAAATAAATAGAAGGGATCATGCAAAGGTAACATTATTTGCACCCCATTTGACCTATATCAAAAGTTTATCCGTCATACCTCTCCATGGACTCATAAGAAACAGTCAAACTTGGCTCCTTGATGGAATCGTCCTCTTGAGCCTGAGCAAAGCCCCGATTGGACGAGGCGTAGGTGAGGATGGCGTCCGTCACGGAGTAGGGAGTGTGGCCCTGCACACAGTCCTGGATGTGACCGACTGGCAGCTGAGTCTGCAGGAAGAGGTGGAGCTGGCTGTCTGACAGACATACTGTCATGTTCACCACACTGCCAGGACAAAAGGTATTTGTTATTAATGGCTTGCATTACAAAAATTGCAGATCAAATGCTTTTTTTTTTTAAGAATAAGAACTTACTTGTCCAAAAAGGCCTGAAGTCCTTTCCTTCTTCTCTCCAGGAAGTCCTCATTGCTGAAGGTGAAGAAGGACTTTCCTGGAAGCTCTGGCACTGGCCTAGAAGGATGAACACAAGCAACCATGTAAATATCAATAACTATTACACAGAAGGGCCATGTAGGTGAACTTTGAACAAAGAATGGTGACATGCAAACAAATTTGTTAATGTTTTCTCTTATCAAAATGCCATAAGAAAAAACCTTTAAAGAATACTTTTCACAACAACTTACACCAAACCAGTGTTCTTCTGAAGCTTCTTCCTGAGCCAGACGAACTCGCTGTAACGCCGACGCACGCAGGACGTCTTGGCTGTGAAGGCTTTACTGTTGGTCTGGGAATGAAAACAATATGTATTACAGTCAACAATACTAGATTATTATACAGAGCCAAAGTATGAGGCAATGTAACATCACATTAAAGGGAAAGTCTGGCAATATTTCATATTTTTCTTATTGTTAACAGATCCCAAAATAAAACGGAAACACCAACAGTGAATGTATCTAACAAGGTGTGTGTGTGTGTGTGTGTGTGTGTGTGTGTGTGTGTGTGTGTGTGTGTGTGTGTGTGTGTGTGTGTGTGTGTGTGTGTGTGTGTGTGTGTGTGTGTGTGTGTGTGTGTCACAGCCTGATATATCATCTTCCTCTGTGCCATAGAGCTCTGTTGTTGTTAAAAACACGTCAAAGAGCCACACTGTTGCACTGGGTGACATGTTCCTTCATCACCATGGATACACACACTGTAGTTTATTTTGACTCAATCACTCACTCACTCACTCACACTCACACTCACACACACACACACACACACACACACACACACACACACACACACACACTGCAACAAATACTCCTCTGTGAAAAATAGTCCCAAACAAATACAAATTTCCTTCTGTTTTAGTAATGTTTGATAAAAAAAAAAAAAACTACAGTGACCAGCTGTTTTAGGAAAATTAGGAAATTATTGAGCCTTTTTTTTTTTTAACTAAACTTTATATTTGTGACCCGTTTTTAAAGGTGTACATCTTCAGTTTGAATCAGTGGGCTCAGTGCTTGGTTTTGGTCTTTTCATGGGATTTGTTGACAATGGGAAAATGTGTTACAATTTATTTTAATGTCACTGGAATGACTCAACTGCAGCTTAGTTTATGGCAGAACTAAAACATCACATGTTGTTGTTGTTCCAGTTATACACTGACCTAAAGGATTATTAGGAACACCATACTAATACCGTGTTTGACCCCCTTTTGCCTTCAGAACTGCCTTAATTCTTTGTGGCATTGATTCAACAAGGTGCTGGAAGCATTCTTTAGAAATGTTGGCCCATATTGAGAGGATAGCATTACACCACCACCACCACCAGCCTGCCCAGTGGTAACAAGGCATGACGGATCCATGTTCTCATTCTGTTTACGCCAAATTCTGACTCTACCATCTGAATGTCTCAACAGAAATCGAGAATCATCAGACCAGGCAACATTTTTACAGTCTTCAACTGTCCAATTTTGGTGAGCTTGTACAAATTGTAGCCTCATTTTCCTATTTTTAGTGGAGATGAGTGGTACCCGGTGGGGTCTTCTGCTGGTGTAGCCCATCCACCTCAAGGTTGTGTGTGTTGTGGCTTCACAATTGCTTTGCTGCATACCTCGGTTGTAACGAGTGGTTATTTGAGTCAAAGTTGATCTTCTATCAGCTGGAATTAGTCGGCCCATTCTCCTCTGACCTCTAGCATCAACAAGGCGTTTTTGCCCCCCAGGACTGCAGCATACTGGATGTTTTTCCTTTTTCAGACCGTTCTTTGTAAACCCTAGAAATGGTTGTGCATGAAAATCCCAGTAACTGAGCAGATTGGAAAATACTCAAACCAGCCCGTCTGGCACCAACAACCATGCCACGCTCAAAGTTGCTTAGATCACCTTTCTTTCCCACTCTGACATTCAGTTTGGAGTTCAGCAGATTGTCTAGACCAGGACCACACCCCTAAATGCATTGAAGCAGCTGCCATGTGATTGGTTGTTTAGATAATTGCATTAACGAGACATTTAACAGTTGTTCCTAATATTCCTTTAGGTGAGTGTATGTGGGGCAGTCAAGTGATGTTTGCATGACAAGATCCCATCTGACTGATCGTAATCAATTACAAACAGCGTCGGTTAAGTTCTTGTCGTTAAAACTAATTCCGATAGATGATAACTCCTCAGAAGCATCACTTCCTCACCATGACTCCCCCGTTTCACTATTTCAGTCTTTTTTTTTAAGCAAAAATAAACATTCCCGGGTTCCAGCTTCTCAAATGTGAGTATTCAGAGCTTCTCTTTGTTGTATATGATTGTAAACTGAATCTTTTTGGGTTTTAGACTGTTAGTTGAGCAAAACAAGAAGCTGTGCCCCTGGGCTGGATATACCAGCCATGTTTTAGCTATTTTCTGATACCTCATAGACAAAGCAATGCATCAGTTTATTGAGAAATGAATCAGCAGGATGACTGATAATGATATAATTGTTGGTTGCAGTCTTCCATATTGCTAAGATCGATTAGACGTTGAGCCATTTTTTTAGGAGTTTTAAAAATACTAATAAGTGTTTAGGTCTAAAATGTTAAACAGTAGAAATAGTTAAATGCAGGCGACTAATGCAGTGAGACGGGTTTTTTTTTAGGTGTTGAAAGATCTAAAAAAAAAAAAAAAAAAAGCTTCTTGTTTGAACTTTCTGAGTTTAAAATTCTAACGTGTACATTTTGGGGGCTCACATTTACCTGTGACTAGCATCATTACACAACAATAGCATGTTGATGACACCCAAAATGATATACGATCATGTGAGGTCACATGATCTTAGCCAATCTCATGAGTCAACACCCACACAAAACATCCGTCTAGGCATGAAGACTCGCTGCTGACGCAGCATTCCCTGGCACAGGCCGCTGCCTAGACAACCACATCAACTCCTTTCCAAACACAATGTAAGGAATCTATGCTGCTGCAAACTCAGTGGTTTCCCAAGATTGAAGTTAGCTTAAAAGCTGAAATTGAAAACGATCTCAAAAGTCTTATGGTATTATTATCTGAAGCTCCAGGCTTTTGAATCCTCTTATAACCTTCAAAATGTATTTTGTAGTATGAGACCGGCTTAATAGAAAACTGGAATTTTGTGGATTAGAGTGAAAAACTTTTAAAACTGTAGAAGCGCCGCTGGGTCTTTGTGGTGATCACATACAGGCAGGGCTCGACAGTAACGCTGACCACTTCAAAAAGTTAGCGTTGAGCCCTGCATACAGGCGCTCTTTGAATACTTCAGGTGTATTGTGCTTATTCCATCTTGAGAAGGGCTCATTGCACCGTGGATTATGGTCTTAAAAAATAAAAATGCAAGCCTCCTTTGAAGGATTCCTTGGATTGTTTTTGAAGGAGACTTGCGATTTTATTTTTTTAAGAACAGATTCTACCGATGCAATGAGCCCTTCACAAGATGAAATAAATACCAGTAATTCTTATCTGGCGAGTGGTGTGAGACTTTTCAACCACAAAGGCTACTCACTGACTCATTACTAACACATCTTTGATCCGTTTTAGAATATTATTCTACGTCATCAGAAGCCAACACTTATGTTTGTTGTCGATTATTTCGCAGATTATTTCACAAAATCATTTCAGAAAATAGTAAAAAAAAAAAAAGAATCCCTCTCAATCTTCCATAGCCTTCAAATGTCTTCTTTTGTCTGACCAAACTTAAAAAATATTCAATGTGCAGTTAAATAAAGCAAAGAAAGCAGCAAACGTCACATGGGGAGAAGCTAAAACCACAAAATGTTTGACATTCCTGCTTGAAAATGGACTTAAACGATTAATTAATCATTTCAGCTCCCACTAAAGTAGCTCACACTAAAATATATATTGTAATTTAGGTGTTAATACTCACATGTAGGAATATTTTATAATCCACATAAGAATTCCACGAGCCTTCGTTCTGTATGCGGGGATCTTGGACCCGCACTGCAACAAACTCCTGAAGGACAGAAACAAAGTCACTGTTGTTTAAATAAAAACGGTGGTGTTTGTGTGTCCTGCTACATCGTGGTTAAACCAACAGATTAGGATCTACAGTCATTTACTGTGTATGCACGACACATGCTACCTCTTCAACTAGATCAAGTTCCTCAAATGTTTTTAAATGCATCAATGGGGGCATTGTTCTTTGACATTTAAGTGGAAATTTAAAAAGGGCAATTTTAGATTTCACCAACAAGATGACCCACATTAGACATCAATATTGCAATTTAATGTAGAACAAGACGTAGTGGGAAGCTACTTACATCTTCTTCTTGATTGCTGATCATCCTACCGAGTGCTGCACTGCAAAGAGAGGAGAAATCAATGAGGAGGAAATTCAATAAACAGGATAAGAACATCAAACTGTGCATGTTTTCTATAGTGTTGTCATGAGTTGATGACTCATGCTCCAAAAGAGAAGCTTGTCAGCGAAATTCACTGAGTCACTCTCGCAGGCTCTTTAACATTTAGGGGTTGGGTTGAGACTCCTAAGGGCTTTTTCAAAAGAGTTTCAAGTAGAGTAACCTCTACTGGACTTTACAGTAGTTTGTTGAGTCTCTTTACTGCTTTGTGAAATTCTCCAGTAGCAGCTTGTTAGCCAGATAGTGTACAACGAGTACACCAAGATTTCTTTAAACCAATGTCAGTCTGACTCACCATCATAAGCCTGGAGAAACACGTAACCAATAACCAGGAGTGGCACACCAAGAAGGACTGACGCATGCCGATTAGGGGTGTAAATCACCCGTTATATCTATCTATCTATCTATCTATCTATCAATCAATCATATATATATAGATTCTTAGGACAACGATACAATATTTACTGATATCACAAAGTCTGCCACAATACGATACACAAGCCCACTTAACACAATCAGTTACATTCATATTTGTTTACAAAAAGCAACTAAAATATGATTTGACAATTTCATTACTAAACTCTTCCAGCCATTTTAATTAAAAACAAACTACTCTTTTTTAATAAAAAAAAAAAAAAAAAGAATAAATATAAAATGGGAATTTTACAATAATGGCACAAGATTACGATATGTATGGATATTTTCACTTTGTATGGATAATATTGGATCGTTGAGGATTGAATCAGTATCGATCCAGATCGATGTATCATTACACCCCTAATGCCAATTAGTACTGCCTGCAACTAACAATTATCTTTATCTATCCCAGTAACATTTATGTATCTCAGTAATCTGCTGACTGGCTTTTCGTTGAACTGATTAGTCGTTTACAAAAATGTCAGAAAATAGAAAGAAATGTTCAAAGTGAAAGTCTCAAAATTGCCCCTCCCAAAGATATATAGGCCTATATATAAATTTGCACTGATATGAAAAGATAAAAAGACTGACATATGTCAATTAGGGTTGCAGCTAACAATTGTTTGTATTATTAAGTTAAGTTATCTGTCAACTGGTTCCCAATAGTCAATTTGTTGTTTATTATAAAATGTCCGAAAATAGAAAAATGTATCCAACTAGATGTCTTCAAATTGCTCTTTTTTTTTACATGACTACAGCCCCCCAAAATATATTCAATTTACAATGATATATAGCAGAGAAAAACTACAAATCCTCAAATTTCAGAAGCTAGAACTAGAGTATATATAGAATCTACATGGACTTCAGACAATGTAGATCATCAATAACACAGAGAAACTAGCTAATTACTACCAGGTATTCTAGCTACGATGTGTGATTTTGTGTTTTGTGTCCTGAATCTATTTAAAATTCAAAAAATACCCCTCAGAAACAGTCAGAATTTAACAGCTTGTGGGAGATGTTAATTATCGAGTCTCTTGATACCGTGTAAAGAAACTCAAAGTTACACAAAATAGACAGAGAGTATAGAGAGTTGTCTGGCCTGAATGATTACACTTCTAAACAATCTAACGTTAGCTGTAGGAAACATAAGCTAAATGCTAATCCCAGTCGACAAACTACTTACTTTCATGAGGTATATGTCGGTTGCTGTGGTAGTTTCCAGCCGGAAGTTGTCGATGTGTTCTTGTGTGTCGATGTTTCGGTTTTATTTAAGCACAAAATGCTGATATAAAGAGGCTTGTTTTCTTAGAACAGCTCCTTTCTCCATTTCGCAAGTCACAAGCACTGCTGCGACGTCACAGTCACATCGTAACGTACCTACGGTAAGCGAGTTTGTTTTCTTTCCCAAGGATGGCGAAGGCATGCCCCGCCCTACTCTGCCTTACTCTACCTCTGATTGGCTTACCCTGACATTCTTACTCTAACCCTAACCAATCCCTCTCCTCTTGCCTAAACCTAACCAACCCAACTACAGCAGACAGCGAGTGCTAGCCAATCAGAAAGAGAGTAGGAAGGATCATGCCTTCGCCATCCTAGGATATTTTTTGGCTTCCGGTAAGTGTGCTGCGAAAGGGCAAACATTTTTTTGTAAAAATCGGATGAGCGGTTAGGGTTAGTACTTCCATGCGTGGGACTGACAATTTGTATTTTATTTTTTTATTTAACCAAACATTTATTATTTTCTAGGAATTCAACTGAATTCGCGCCACAAAAAATAAAATAAAAACGTTGACTAAAAATTCTTAGTAAGATTCACTAACTTCGCAGCACATCAAGGTGTGGTGTTTGCTAATATATATTTATATATATATATATATATATATATATATATATATATATATATATATATATATATATATATATATATATATATATATATATATATATGTCGTTTGCTGAAGGTGGTGGAAATGTGGCTGAAAGCTCCTGAAAGTTTACAGTAAGTGTAATTTAAAAAGAAAAGAAAAAGGCAAAAGTAAGCTATGTCAAAAATGATGACTAAGTCAAAATTACAAGATATTAAATCAAAATTATATTAGGTCAAAATGATAAACTAAATAAATTAAAATTGTGAAATATAAGTCAAAATGACGAGCTATTAAATAGAAATTATCAAATATTAAACAATAATATTATATATTATAGTATTAAAAATATAATAAAGTCACAGTGTGATCAATAAAGTTTTTTTTTATTGACTAAATGTAGTAT
Organism: Sander lucioperca; assembly: GCF_008315115.2. NCBI lineage: Eukaryota > Metazoa > Chordata > Actinopteri > Perciformes > Percidae > Sander > Sander lucioperca. Next base: position 23,462,632 of record NC_050194.1, on the reverse strand, counting down.
ACAGAGAATCAGGTAAGCAATAATAGCACGTGAGGAGTGATCAGTAAAGTAGCCATCTACTGTGTATCTATCCGTTTGTTCACACCTTTGCTCACACTCTGCAGTCAGAGATCTATATACATGCGCACGCAGCACGTCTGGCTCTGGTTACCCTGGTTACCTTGATGAGTAAATCCATACGCTTTGGAATCTTTGATACTGCATGGTCCTCGTGCTCCAACCAGCGGACTACTTTTTTTCCTGACGAAGGGGCGGAAACGATACATGACTGTAGTCAAGCTATCGGCTCTGTATTTCAACAACAAATCAAGACCGAACAGCGACGTTATCACAATATAATTACGAGGCAAAGACCGTCGTGTTGTTTTATATCGGTTCAGGTGGAAGTTCAAGTGTTTTCTGTAATTGTAGCGTTAAGTCATCGGTGAGTTTATTTTTTATCTTCCCTCCAAACGTGTTGTTTCGGTAACGTTACATTGTGCACGAGTCTACCGTTACCTTACAGCTAATGTGCATGTTTTCAATGGAGATGAAAACCAGCGCTGTCTAATTAGGAGACACGCTTCTTATTATGCTTTAATAACCATTATAATCGGCAGACATCGCTAACGCGAAAGCAATATGGAGGAGACACCAAACTGTGGGTCCCTCCGAGGCTTTGTCGTGCGGTGTTTTTCTTCTGTAGTCGTTATGCTTGCTACAATAGCAACAACGCCGTCCCCACTCCACCACATTGTGTGTATATTACCCCACGACAATGCTAATTTAAAGTAGGTAACGCATGGTTTGTTTAATCATCGGCTCTGTATTTCTACAACAACGTTACATTCTGCTAAGCAGCCACCAGGTGATGTTGTTGTTGTTGATGCTGCTGGCACCACCGCTGTTACCGCCATATTATTAAAGTGATGAGATCCTCTGTAATTACCTGATAAAGGTGATCAGTAATACATTTGGTCAGGGCATATTTTATACACTTGTACTACCACCTAAGATACAGTGGTGGTAAGTGCATTAACTCAAGTACTTAAGTACACATTTGATGTACTTGTACTTTACTTCGGAGTCTTTTCTTTTCATGCCACTTAATACTTCTACTCCACTACATCTTAGAGGGAAATATTGTACTCTTTAATTCAATATATATTTATCTGACAGCTTTATTTACTTTACAAAGTTAAGCTTTTTTTTGCATACAAAACACATGATGGGCTCTGGGTACTTGTGGCAGCATTTCTCTTTCTATTATCTTTTCTATTTTCCAAAACAAACAAACAATCAATCGATTAATGGAGAAAGAAATCAACAGATTAATTCATAATGAAAATAATCATTAGTTTATAGTTCAAAATGAGCTCCAGCTCAACCAACGACAACAGTAAAATCCTTCTTTTACATTAATGCCTGAGTAATAATAATCTAATGATACAATATATAACAGGGCATTTTTCTTCTTTTAATGCTTTAACTACATTTTCCTGAATATACCTACATCATTTTACAGAAGTAACATTTTCAATGCAATTACATTTGACAGTGTTGTATTAGTACTTTTACTTAAGAAAAGGATCTGAATACTTCCTCTACCACTGCTTGAGATACAATGAGTTTACACCATGTCATAAGGTAACCGGTAACTTTAGGCAATGCAGATTAGGCAGCCTTCTTTAATATAAATCAATAACTGGAAGAAAAAACTCAACATAAACAATTGGTTTTAAAAAATATCACAAAGTGAAACACATCGTTGCTGTCGGGCAGAAACCTTGTATCTCCATATTTAGTCATTTTATTTTATTTTTTCATAAATCAAAGCTATTGGTCCCCTTTTAAGTCTGACTGTGTGTTTTACAAATATTTAAACAGTATCAAGGCGGTTTCGTCTGAAGAAAATAACTCTCAATAAAATGTTTTTTAAATTTTCATTTTTTTTTTTCATTTCCGCTCGACAGCGACGATATATTGATTGCTGGTAATCTACATTGCCTCACATTGTTACCCTTGTATCTTCTCAATAAATCCCATTCTCCAATGCTGTTTTCTCCTCTCTATCACATTGATTCCCGTTTGCCTCCATTACGCAACAATCTTGATGTTGACCAGTAACCTGCTGGTCCCCAGGTCTACCTGATGAGTATGAGCCTGACTACAGAACCCCCTAACGATGTTCCTGCTGTTACAGAAGGTTTAATACATCATTATTTTCCAACATAAATGTCTCTGTATCACTTTGTTTTTGTGCGTTAAGGTGTGTCAGGAGTCAAGGAATGAATTAAGTCATGTATGTTGACAAAGTGGCACTCTAAATGTCTGTTACCCATTTGAACGTGTCCCAAACAAATGCGGACATCTTAAACTCTTAATTTTAACACCTGCAGGCTTTAAGAGTTTTCAGTTTTTAAGCCTCAGCAGCTGTTAAAAGGGTGTGTCTTTAGGGTCAGTAACTATCTGCTCACCACTCCTGTTTTCTAACCCATCAGAGAGCAAAATGACTACAGTCGAGAAGGACAAGAAGCCAGATGATGTGGAAGAGGAGGAGGAGGAGGAGGAAGAATATGTGGTGGAAAAGGTCCTGAATCGGCGGGTGGTGAAAGGGAGAGTAGAATATCTTCTCAAGTGGAAAGGCTTCTCTGAGTGAGTGTTTTGGTGGGAGTTGTTGTCAGAAACATTAGGGATGTGACTTGTGACAAAACTCACAGTTTTAAGTTGGCGATACGATTTTCTCACAAATATTTTCAACAGAATGAGCTGCAGACAAATGACTGAAAAATATTCCTTTACTTCTATAAACCGTGCAAAACAACAGATGTGTCTTCTTATTAAAGTGCAGCTAAATAACAAAAATGAAATTAAAAAAATTAACAATTACATTTTTAAAACAAATCCCACATCAAAATAACTAAAAAACAAAAAATATCTTCAAATAAATAAACTAAGAAGACGTAGTGACGTCTGAAGTCAAACAAGTGAAATCTAAAATAGATTACGCCCTAGGCCGTTTAAACATTGCATCGTGATTAATTTTTTATCTCAACCGGTTGTAATCTTTACACATTTATATTGATTTTTAACCGATTCACGATACATCGTTACATCCCTAATAAACATATTGCATCGTCTACTTTCTTTTCCTGTCATTATCCTATTTCTACAGTACTCTTACTTTATGTACTTGTGTCTGCAGGGAAGACAACACGTGGGAGCCAGAAGACAACCTGGACTGTCCAGATTTGATTGCAGAATTCCTGCAGTCCCAGAAATCAGCACACGAGGGTAAGAGGAAGGGGGCCGGAGACGCAGAAGGAGACGAGAGTAAAACAAAGAAGAAAAAAGATGATGTAAGTCCCAATCCTTTGTTTTTGTTTGAGTCCATAAGTGATCTATCTATCATAACTGGTACTGGGGTTATTATGCATAGTTACGAGATCTATTGTATTAAGGGCCCTGACACACCAAGCCAACCTCAAAGAAGTAGCAAAGACAGACTCATTCTTCATGTCAAATCTTCTGTTAAAAGTTGCAATTGAACACACCACAAAGACTACAGCCAACAGCCAGCTGACCACTAACATGCATGTATGTTTTACACAATGAGTCAGTCTGTGTCTGTTAAGACAAACAAGACAAAGTAGTCTAATATCTGACACCACTGTGAATAAGATTAAATTGTCTCATCAGTAATAATATGTGTAAAATGTCTAAAATGTAATAATATGTCTAATAAAAAACTTGCAACTGGCACTGTTGAGCTGTTTTCTTTGCTTTGCTCTGGTGTTGCCAGCCCATCGTCTGCTGCTTGTGAGAACAACAAAAAAGGCAGACACAAAATAAGTCTTTTGATCCACAGAGCATGAGATTACGGTAATTTTTTGGGGGCGAAGCAGTTTAAAACATTGCCAAGAAAGAATGGTGAAACAGCGTGCCACAGTGAGTCGGTTAGATGAAGAGTTGCAGGCGGCAGGTGTTTATCATAGTTTAGGCAAACCTAAACCACATCAAGGTAAGGAACTTTTTGTCATGGAAAACCGCATCACAGGCTCATGATAAAGCAGGGTGCTGGTTTTCCAACCATAAGGGACTTAAGGTGTACACTTTAACAGCTCCTTACTTTGGGATCAATCAACCAATTCCATGCTTCCTCTTCTAGGGGTGGGGAAAACTCGATACAGCATAGTATCGCAGTATTTTTCGTGGTTATACTGTATCGATACATGGACTCCAAGTGTCCATTTTTTTATTATATGAATGGACCTTTTTCACAGCAGACATTTTGACTTATAGTAGGAAAAGCACAGTTGAAATTGATAACCTTAACGATGGCTCAATTCCATCAAGTGTCCCATGCTACGTTTACACGTGGCCGGCTATTTTCATAAACGGACATTTCAACCTCTCCGTTTTCAAAAATAACATCGTGCACAGCTGTCAGTTTTCAGAAAAGTGTTCGTTTACACGTACCCGTGTACATATGCCGTCAAGAGCATGCCAAACCTGTAGGTGGCAGTGTAACGAGAAGCTCAAGCCCACGTTAGCCAATCAGAATCCCGAAAATAGCAACAGCAACGAATCACTTCCTCTCTCTTCTCTCCCTCACTTCCTCGGCTGCCTAAACCTCCGTTTGTCTCAGTTTACATGCAAACGTGCAAACAAAGTTTTCCAAAATCTCCACTCTAGTTGGAGTTTTTAGAAAGAATCGTTTTCAGAGGCAAATTCTCCATTTGCGTGTAAACGAAGGGCACAAACTAAGGGAAATGTCTCAGTTTTTCAAAATAACCATATACGTGTAAACAGGGTAGCAGTAAGCTATTTCAGTGAGTCAGCATGCACAATACCAGGGCCTCTCCTAAGTGGAATGCAGCCATCATTAATGGTCTTGAATACACCTGTGCTTTTCCTATTATGACATGTCAACGTGTCTGCTGTGAAAAAGGTCTATTGCACATGAGAATTTAACTTTTTGGCTACTTTTTTAATTAATTAAATGTATTAAATAAAGTTTAAGGGAGATGAACAAACAGAGAAATTAATCTTTTTAGATAAAACTAAAGTTTTTCCTTTGGGGAAATAATTTGAAGTTGCAATATATCGCAGAATATCGCAATATGTTTGAAATTGCAATAATATGGTATTGTAACATAAGTATGGTGATAATATCGTATCGTGGGGCCTCCGGTGATTCCTTCCCCCGCCCCCTCCCCTACATGCAGGATACCCTCTGTGTAGTCACACACCTGCTATACAGGCAACTCTCGGGCTGAATCTCAAATGGTTGGACTTCACCGCACTTGCAGACTCGTTCCCAGGAAGTCTGCGAGTGCCTTGGTTTGTCTAGATCCACAATTCATCAAGTCTGCATGTGGACATTCTGCAGACTTGCAGAGAGTCGGCTCGGGTTGCAGACCACTCCCAGTTCATTGCAATAAAGATGTGACACAAGACAATGTTTAACCTTAAAGTATTTTACAAATATGTAGAACTGAAAAGAATTAACGCACGAGCTGATCGACAGAAAACTAATTATCAAATGTTTCGATCATTTAAAGGCCCTGAACACCCACAAAGGTGTTTTCAGTTACACTGGCTGATTGGACCTCTTCCCAGGACTGTGTGGGTGTGTTTAGACTGATTGATTGACACCTTCCTGAATCTCCTGTTAGCTTTGTTGCACCTGTTAAGTGAGGACAAATGACAGCTTTACCATTCTTATTGGTAGAAAAGATCTGTGAGCATCAAAAGCTCCAGCCCACCTTCAACCAGAGCAGAGGTCTAATGAGCCAGAATAACTGAAAACACCTGTGTGGGTGTTCAGAGGCTTTATGTCATTGCCAAGCTGGTTCCAGCTTTTCAAACATGGGGATTTTATTCTTTTTTTCTGTCATACGCGATAGTAAACTTAATATGTTTTGGGTTTTGGTTGGTCGGACAAAGCAAGATATTTGAAGACATCAACTTTAGCTGTGTATAACAGGCAATTTTCACTATTTTCAGACATTGTATTGATAGAATGATAACATCGATAATGAAAGTAATTGTCAGTTGCTGCCCTGCAAATATGGAAATGGCAAAAAAAAGCATCACACATACACATGAAATCTTCAAACATTTGCTCCACATGCATGCAGCCATGTTGATTGACAGTTCAATTTGTCCCAAACTTTTTCTGTTTTTACAGCAGTTCCCCAGTGTTTTTGTGGCATTCTGTTCATCTGAATTTGTTTTTAAATTCAGATAGGAATCTTGAAATACTGCAGGTACTTGGTATTTATGCTGAAATGTTGTTTTGGGCTCGATTAAAGTTGTGTTTTGTTGTTTGATCCTCAGACAGAGAAGCTAAGGGGCTTTGCTCGAGGGCTGGATCCAGAAAGGATTATTGGTGCCACAGATTCCACAGGAGAGCTCATGTTCCTCATGAAATGGTTGGTACAGCACCTCAAAGGCCATGAACACCCACACAGGTGTTTTTAGTTAATGTGGCTGATTGGACCTCTTCCCAGGACTGTGTGGGTGTGTGTATAGACTGATTGACTTCTTCCTGAGTCCCCTGTTAGTGGTGTTGCACCTGTTGGGGTGGGACAAATGACCGCTGTATCATTCTTATTGGTAGAAAGAATTTGTGTCCTCATAAGTTCAACCTGAGTCTAATCAGCCAGAATAACTGAAATCACCTGTCGGTCTGTGAATGCCAAATTACAGTCAGTTGAATTTGTTTCTGCGTTTGCAGGAAAAACTCTGACGAAGCCGACCTGGTGCCGGCGAAGGAGGCCAACGTGAAGTGTCCGCAGGTGGTCATCTCTTTCTACGAAGAGAGACTTACTTGGCACTCGTATCCCACTGAAGACGAGAAGAAAGATGACAAAAACTAACACAGGGCGAAGGGGTAGAGGGAAGGAAAGAAAAGAAACTGTAGTTTTGAACTTCATTGTACATGTACTTTCCAGAGGTATTTTGGGGAGACCGGGAGGGGGGGGGGCAAAGACAAGCAAGGCATTATTGGACTCATTCGTCTTATGGTACAGTATCACTCATTTGATTCTACTTTTATCTGGATAGTCAAACTGTATATATGCTTCAGGTTTGCTTGACAAAACCCAAATGAAATTTAAAGAAACGGCAGTGTTAATTTTCAGTGTCGACTCGGCCGCTTCGGTATCATTTCCACACATTTGGTCCAGTGCTCGGTCATCTTGCTATGAGATTGTATCAGTGAGGTGGTTTTTATTTCATATGTGTCGTGTGTTTTTTTTTTTTTTTTTTTTTACATGGTTCATTGGTGCTTTTGAGGTCCATCTTAACTGTTTCCTTCCGACTTGTTTAGTTCACGGTTACGAACCCTTTTCAGTGGTTAAATTTGGTCGTTGGTACTCTTTGTGGTGTTTTTCATTCTCGTCTCTTGCTTGTCGGTTTTTGGAGAATAAACCACTTTTTGTTAATCTGCCGTTTCAACTGGTGTCACTTTTAATATAACATTAGGGCTACAACAAACATTTTTTTCCCATTAACTGATTAATCGCTTGATCTGTAAAACATCAGAAGACAGTGAAAAATGGCCATAACAATAGCCAAGAGTGTTTGTTTGATTTTCCTTGCTTGAGAGACGATTGATTAACAAATACTTGGCGATTCATTTTCTGTCGATTGAGTACTTGATTAATCGACTAATTGTCACCGAGATTTGGTTGTTCCCGGTCATGAGGCTCCTTCCAAGAAGCAGGTTTTCTGAGTTATCGGGTTAACTTTGCAAATTTAAAATCTGGAGCCCCTCAAAATCTATCTAGATAAATTGAGAAACCTGCTTTTTGGATCCCTTAATGTACAGTATAACAATATACAATTCATGACAACTAGAACACAAGAGTCACAGGTGAAAATAAAAACACTTTATTAATCAATAAAAACAATTCTTGATTGCCGGCAAATACCTCAAAACAGAGGAAACTACATCCAAACTGAAAGCAGAGGGTGAGGCCGTTATGGAGACATTTGACAAACTACATAAATCATGACAAATAAATATTTACATAACAAGACAGACAAAAAAAGTGCACTAAGTAGTAGCAGTACTAAATTGTTGGTGTTACACTGAAGTGAATGTTAACCAGTTCCATGCCTGAATATCACATTTAATGAGGACATATCTGCTTTCAAAAACATTTTTTTTGGACATCATTTATGTTGCGAGTTCTGTTCAGCCTCTTGTAAATATTCTAGCCTAATCGCTATCTCAGCTGCAACAATTACCTATTTTTTTCTTTTTAAAAGAGGACGATGTTACACGTACTGACAGAACTTCATTCAAACAAGTAATAGCACTTCTTTGAGGACGTTTTCCTTCAGTTCTCAAAACATTTAAAGTGAGAGATAATGAGATTGTGATATAAAGGCAAATCAAAGTGGCCACAACACACAGTCATTTCACGCATTCAAATAACTTTTATCTCACGTAACACCTTGGCTCACTTTGTTAACACAAACAAATTAAACACTCGGACTCAATATTTAAGCCAAGACCTCAGCTTTACAGCAGTTAAAAATTGCCTCAAGTGGCTTTCAGTTGGGTAACGTTGGCAAATAAGTTCATGAAAAGGGATATCGCTAAACCACAGCGACAACTGAGCCTGTTCTAAGTTAGTGCTTAAAACGAGGCGTCCAAAAGAAACCGATAGATGATCCATAAATCTTAATCTGTGACAGCCTGGAGAAATTGGTGGAAATCAAACGTTACTCTGTGGAGCTCTGGGCCCGTGTCACAGTATCTTCAATTCCTCTTATGATAACAGGCTCTGCGTGACGTTTTAAAATCAACCAAAAGAGTGTAGACTTTTACATAAAGCTGATGTAGCTAGACCTATAACCTTGCTTATACTACAGATTATGAACAGTTAATAAGAGCCTTCCTAAACGCAGCTCCTGTATTTAAACCTGCAGCGAAGGAATAGCGACAGACACGGCAAAATGCATATAGCCAAGCCTTTTAAAGACAAATTACAGTGCTATGTATAATTTATAAGGAAGTTGATACATTTTGCAATGCAGTGCATCTCCTCCTTAAAACATCCATGTGCTCCTCTTGCAGGACTTCAACTCCAGGCCTCTTTTAGCAGTGGCCAGCCCAGGAACACTCAGCTTCTGACTCTATTCTTGTCTCAACATCCTCCTTTCCACACATACAAAAACCCATTCTTTTCAGGGCCTTCTGAACTTGAGATGCCGCCAACAAACTGACTCAAAAACTGGAATTTGCGACACACAAACCGACAGAATTGGAGTGCAGTGTTTGAGCATTTAAGATGTGTTCAGATCTAGTGATGTGCACCATATAACCTTTGGTTAGTATGGGTGTTAATTGCATCCTAAAATGATGGACTTTCCTTTAGCCTTTGGTATCTAAACTCTCACAACCATAGATGCTGTTCTTTGCCTGAAGATTTGCAACTTAAAAGCCTCAGTGACAAAAATCACTAAAAGTCTCCAGGAAGGGATGTTCTCTGTCCTTTTAAAACCTTCGGTGCATAGGTATTCCAACCATCCTTGTTGACAGTGTTCTTTTACTTCCACTTTTCTCAATACCCGTCCCTTGTTACTCCCTACACATCTTCTCCATCCTCAGTGGTTTGGTGCAAAAGGATCAAGAGCAGCTAATTTTTTTCTAATAGCTCATTTAATGTCCTTTTATATCCCTCGTCTCCTTGCTTATCGTTTCCCCCCCGTCTAAATAACGAAATATCAGTACTCAAACGAAGAGCTACTTCTGCGTCAAAGTTGTTTCCAGGAAGAAAAAAACAAAACAAATGTAGGAACAGAATGAAAAGGGAGAAACTAATGCAGGAAGAGTAGTCAACAATACCGTTTTTCTACTCACCAGAATCTTCTTAAAGGAAAAAAGGACATCTCTCTTGCATCTGCAGAAATCTTTCTTATTGATTTAGCAAAGTGATAGAATAAACAGCAGTTTGCCCACCCCTCACTTCTTTTTGTCTTTTTGTTTTTTCTCGGGCTTACGGTTCTGCTCAGCAGTTGTCACGCCGCGGGGCATGATCAGCACGCTGCCGTCAGCGCTGTACTGGAGCGAGTACTCACTGGGGGGGTAGGGCCGGCCCTCCTCATCCCGTAGCTGAGTGAACACCTCTTGGTACAGACTTTGCATCTTCTGCTTCATCTGCCGGATGGAACGAATGAACTCCATCTTCTCCTTCAGTAGGCGGGACTTGTCGCGCCTCAGGTCCTGGACGCCCTGCTCCAGGTTGATGATGGTGTCCAGCTTGCGCTTGCGGCAGTTCTGGGCCGCCATCTTGTTCTTGCCACGCCTGCGGATGTCGCGGATGAGGGCTAGCTGGCCTTCGCTCAGGTGGTGCTTGGCTAGAAGCTCATTGAACTCTTCCACGGGCAGGTTGATGATCTTCTCGTTGGAGAAGGGGATTTTCATGGCCCGGGCTCGGCGTTCATCGCGGCTTGAGTGCTTGTCGAGCAAGTCCTGAGGAGGCTGAAGCTTGTTGTGTTTGTCGCGGACAGTCTTCTTCCCAACTGAAATGGGGAGCTCTGGATGCTCAGCGAACGCAGAGGAAAGCGGCAGGTTGTAAGTGTGATTGTGGCTGATGCTGTCGAGCTGAGGGAGGCCGTGGAACTGGGAGGGGTCCTGGTAGCTCATGCGGCACAGCTTGCTGTACCCAGGCTGATAACCACCGACGGCACCTTCCTCCGTCTCCACAGTAGCGACCTCGGAGTCGGTGCTGTACCCCACGGCTCCCTCCTCGGAGAAGGTGGCAGACGTCGACGACGAAGACGCTGCCGAAGAGCAGGATGTCTCGGAGCTGCTCGGGGAGGCTGGGCTGTGGCTGGAGTCCAGGGAGAGGCCAGAATCGGAGTCAAGCTCATCCTCCAACTGCGAAGCTTGAGCCTGACTGAAGCCCTCTTCCATAGCGAGGTCCAGCAAGCTGATCTCATCTAACATGGACTCTTCCAGCAGGTTGCTGAATGGATCGGGCAGGATTGGCGTGGACGTAATGTTGGTACTAGAACTATTGATGTGTGGTGGGAGAAAGATCCCTGTCAGGTTAGTGGCGCCAAATGTGGAGTTGATGTTGCTGGAGTTGCTGGAAGCGAGTCTGGGCATTGTGGTTCTCGGGGCGTTGCTAGTAGAGTCCAACTGGGGATTGAAAATCTGGGGGAAGTCTTGGCTGCAGCTGGGCAGGGAGGCCTGGTGAAGGCTGACATCCTGGTTTACCGGTGTTGAGTGAGTAGGGAGTCCAAAGTTTCCCCCGGTGTTTGACTCAGTTGTCCCACTTGAGTCGATGTCACTGCTGGAGTTGCTGTGGGGCGAAGTGATGTTCACTTCCATTGCCTTTTGAACAGAGAGATTTTGTTAAATATACACACATTTCTTTAAATTCTAAAGCATGTTTTTGTGCTAAGTAATTATGCGACAAAATCTGTATTATTTCACACTTTGACACAGTAAAGAGGCAATCTTTTCATACTTCCAAATATGCTTTTGCCCTAGAGTGATACACTATTATCAGAGAAGAATTTTCCCCCAATTTGTAATATTTTTTTATTGGTTGAAATACAGTTGGTTTTGTTTTGGATTGACCAATTATATTAATGGTGTCAGGGCAAACAAATACATCTCGGTACACAGTTAAAAGGTGATATATTTTAAAAAGTAGGCATACTTGTAGCTCCATGATGGCCATGATGTCTTGCCACTGCTGCTCCAGGTCTAACTGGGGCTCTGCTGGGGGCAGCTGTGGTGCCAGAGGAAGGCTCTGAGAAGTAGACGGAACTCCATCATTGGAAACTATTTCCGGGGTGACAACCGGTGCTGGAAACTATTTAAAAAAAAACAAACAAAAAAAACATTGTAACAACTTCACTGTAGTTGTTTCCACACCCAACATGACATCATGACGTTGCGTAAACATACACGCCCACTTTCTTAAGCCAAGTGGCGTTTTATCTGTATGCATTTTGAGCTATCTGCGTGTATGTCTACGCTGTATACAGCGGACGTAAACAAACGCCACTTGTAGAAAGTGTTATCTGTACGCATTTTGAGCGCCGTATACAGCGGACGGGTTGGGTTTAGGAAAAGAAGAACGGGGTCGGATTTAGTAAAAGAAGAGAGCGACAGTTGAGTTTAGGAAACGCGACACGCGGGACACGATCCCCGTTCTCCTGGGTGAAAGTCCTGCGTCCAATTTTCGCCCTTTCATACTACTCTCTACGGCGTAAATTCACACGCAATCGCAAGGTAATGTAAGTCAATGGAGGCCAAACGGCGTTGATAAACATGCTAAAAAGCGAGTATGCATCTTGATAACACGCCAATAATGGCATACGAATTGGCGTGTCATACATACGCCACTTATTGAGATCAGTCTGCCACACCAATGAAAAAGACAATACTTTCAGCTTACATGTGAAATAACACATTTTTATGTTTTTTTTTTTTACCTCAGATTCTTCTCCAAAAGGGAAAGTGGCCTCCAGCAGCCTCAAGCATTCTTGTAGAGAGAGTGAAGTCTGTGAGCCCAGACCTGGGAGCTGGGTAATAACAACAAAAGAGATACAAATACAGTCAAAAGTATTTATTATTGTTGGACGCTTATTCACCTGTAGTTCAGGTCATTTTGGGCCGGACCACTGAAAGAAAAAGACATTTATCTTCTCTCGTGTCACAAAGAAATAACTGATTATGAGCATTATTAGTCATGTTTGAAGGCTTGGTTTGTTAGTCTTGATTGAAGGCTAAGGCACATCTCACATTCTTTTTTTACATTATTAACATCTTGCATCGTTGATAAATATTCTGTGTAATCGCCCAATTAAACGCTCAGCTACTGCAGTCAGGTCAGACCTTTCAGTCTAATACGATATAAACAAAAGAACATTTTTGTTTTCTTTATCGGTTTCAGATTCATAAAAACGTCACAGATGCCACGAATACCAGCACTGGATAAGCTGAAGTTTTGTAGTTTTACGAAGATTACGATTCTGAATGGCCACTGAACCACTGGAAAATTCTCTTGGATGGTAAGCCCTGAAACAAATGTGATCCAATAGTATTTCAACTTCATAAACGCAACAGCTCAATTTGCTTAATTTCTCCCTCCACTGTCTGAGGCTTAATTCATCGACTGGTGTGACACAACAATGAGATGAAACTCGTATTTAAACTAGGCAATTTCACAAATCTGAACACAATATTTCAACCCACAATGTTTTAGGCGAATGGTGAAAAGAGACTAACTGGAAATGTCTCCAGGTGAATACAAACTCATTCTGAGCAGACAAAATGATCCTTTATCACCTCCGTGCAGCGTCTACTATTCTAGTTTTCTTTTTATGAACTATACTGTAGGACAGTTAACTGTACTAGCTCCCACTGTATGAAACACTAGGATATCGAGATCCATTTAGTCTACAAACCTGCTCTGGAATACTCTCTCCAGTCTCCCCATCTACTGGCTGAGCACCTTGTAAGTTCACTCCATTTCTCCACCTCTCTTGTTCCTCATTCCCGTCTTTGTTCTCCTGTGGGTGGGGCTTCTCCTCCTCACTCTCCTTCTGACGGTTGCTGTAGTTGAACACTTCTCTTCCTGCACCGAGGTCGATGTCCTGTCTCCATAGGATGTCAATCAAGTCAATGTCCTGGAAAAACATATAGCAACCATTGAAAAATGGCCCTGTGCAGAGGAAAAAAAAAAATTGAACTCATACTGTAGCGAGATTAAAAAAAGGACATATCTGGGCCATTTATTATTGAATTATTTACGATAATAAACTAGTACTTATGTGTATCTTTTATACAAGCAGTTCGGCTTATTTTATAAGAGTGGGCAATTTTGGCAGATCATGCAACAGAAATGCAGTCAGATGGTGCAACCATGACAGAAACACTTTGACATGGTGGGTATCATGTGATTAGAAAGAAGTCTTAGTTCATTACAGTCCAACAATGACTTTGTGTGACCCCCTACCTCCGCTGCATCAATATCGCCATTATGTGCAGGTTTTCTCAAAGAACGACAAAAATAAACTATCATACACAGAGATGTTGTTCAAATGTAGCAAGTAAATGCTAAAAAATGTGACTTTTTTTCTTATGCGTCGTTTTAGGAGTAAATTAATTTAGATGAGATTTAGATTTGCTGTGGATTTAAAAGTTGCACCCACATTAACTGTGACAAGAATCACAGCTGTCATGAATGTGACTCAACTGGTTTGACTAAAAATATCTGACACTGATTAAAGACCAGGCCTTCGGACCATGAATGATATTGGTAGACCCATGTAAACTCACTGTATATGTTTTAATTTCTTTGGAATACAGTGTACTCATGTGTTTAATGCTGCCACACCCCTAAATATTTATGAAACCGATGCTAGCTCTTAATGTAGTTAGGATTGACTGATTAAGTTGTAAAGGTATTTAAAGTATACAAAATTGATAATAATGAATGCTTTTCTGAATATATAACTTATTTCTCTTAACATATTTGGCTTGTGTTGCTAATTGGAAGATTAGTTTACCACTAAATTAGGCCAATCAAAACAAAGTACATCCATGCTAACATTTAATTTCCCAACTGCTGGGTTTATGTCAACATAAATACATTATAAAATCCTGCTCGTCCAATGTATTTGGGACACAGCAAGTGAATGTGGTGTCAAGAAGCGACTGTGAAAAGGAGGCGTTTGCCCCCTTCTTTAGACAGGTGCTCCCCAGGTGTTGGCAGAGTGAAGGAAGAAACAAGCTGCAGTACCTCTTTGGTGAGGTCGTCATTGCCATCCCTGCTGCTCGGCTCCTGGTTGCCCTCTGGGGCCACAGCTCCCAGGCTGCTGTCCGCTTCGTTCAGGTTGTATGTGGATTCAGGTGTTCCGCTTCCTCCCCTCATGGCCGGGGTAGCGTCAGGGTTGTTAGCGTCCTCTAGGCCGCCCCCATTGTCCAGGGTGATGCTGGGGCTGGACTGGCTGCTGGTGGACACCACAGTCTCTGAGTCACGATGCACTAGCCAGGTGTTGAGCTCGGTACTGGGCACAAAGATGCGATCCAGCTGGCGCACCTGGTTCAGCAGCCGCCGAGTGGTGAAAAACTGGTCGAGGTCCACACTCTTTGGATGGATGCCATTGCCGTCCAGCGTGTTGCGCAGGTTGTGAAATTGTGTCTGGGTGTAGGCTGAGCTAGGGCCCAGGATGATCTCTCTCAGTGGGGGCAGCTGGTTGCTTAGATAGGTGTCAACGTCCACCCGCACCCCAATGAGACTCAGAAGGATGGTGAACTGAATCAGGCCCTCTGTGAAGTATTTTTTCAGGTAAAGCATTTCTTTACAAAGGAACAAAAGGTAAAAAATAAAAACAAAAACGGGGCCAACTAGCTTGGATCAATAACTTCTGTACTTGTACTAGAAGATGGAGATAGATACATGAACATAGAAAAGTGGTTAAAGATAGTGAGGGGAAAGGGTCTTCAACAGGATTCTGTATGTTTAAAAGGCATATAAGATCCAAGATGGGGTTTCCACTCTGAGAGAGTCCAGTTTGTGCTCAAAGCTTTTTTCTTCATCAGGTTCTCATCTTCCCATTCCTGACAAAAGTGAGAAAATACATTTTATTGCTCCACTTCATACTACAGTAGTTCAACATTATAACCACACTGCTTCCAGCTCTAAGACACACAAATCTTACCTACCTACATTTGCATTAAACACGTTAATGACACAAAAAAAAAAAAAAATCAGGACTTGCTAGCCCACTGCAACCACTCCATCCTCCCAGGACTAGAGAACTGATGTCGGCTCGTACCGGACGCGCAATGCCTTTTTCGTTCTTGTAAATTCAGCAGACCACAGATGGTGAACACAGAGCTTTAGATATCACCCCACCCTTGACAGGACAACTACTTCTTGTGGGTGCTGCTGAAGGTGAATGGGAGAGTCGAGAAGGCTCGCAGGGCTGGCTAGCACACGCGCAAACGACAGCGTTAGATAGCGGGCAGGGTCCCTCCCTCCTCTCGCACAGCTGCGCCTATCTTCGTCCTTATGACGTTAGCGGTTAGCTACCTGGTGTTTTTTAAACCCGGCTACTGCTATTACACATGTATAACCACTTTGATACAGAACATAAAGTAGCGATGGTATGCCGTGTCGCCACATTAGCTAGTTAGCTCGCATCTCTGTTTACCCTAAAAAGTGACAGGTACCTCTACTTCCGCCGTGGCTAGCATCAAACAATCTCCCTAGCAACAAGTGGTGAAAAGATAATTGACAGATTGCACAGCCATTCGCGGGCCTCAAGCGCCGTAACGACACATGACTCCAGAATCTCCCGACCAATAGGAATAGCGCATGGGTGGGACTTAAAGAAAAAGCTGAACTACTATTGGAACTCGAAGCTACACACTGTGCTAGCCTTAAAAGCTAGTTTGCTGCTAACTACCCTAAGCATTTAACTACTTTTAAAAGTGATTTATGTATTAAACAAGACACACTTCTGTATCCAGTCACCCACACTTAAATACTACGTATTTATCTATGTGTTTGCTAACGTTAGCTCATGCCATAAATCATTGCAATCCGTGTATTACGCATTATTAACGTTAGTTAATTGATTTAATACTTACGCATGAAGATTTGGCAACTGTGTCTTCATGCACAACTGTCCACTACCTCCTAAGAACAGTAGTCACGTCCCGTTTCATTAAAAGTTCCACAATGTTGCCCGATGTAGCATTGTCCAGCTTTTTCTTATTGAATGGCCCACCATGACTTGCAAAATTGCTAGCTGGCCCGGCTAGCCAAGCAAGCGCCCACCAAAACACGCTTCCACACAGAGCATGCGTAGAACATTCTAGTAGCAAGCTTTCATCAGCCTTTAGAAGATCCCCTACTGACAATATTACACAGAATTATACAATATAATCACATTTTATTAAGAATAATTAAGATATTCAGTGGAATTCAATACCTTGTTTATCCCAAATAAATTAAGTAATATACCACACAATTTTACAAAATACTTATGGATGGTTTTTCAAACCAACCATCTCATTAAATTAGAAGCCAATGATGATATGTTAAACTGTGAGCAGTTGTCAATTTACTAGTTTTATTTGGTAGATTTAGTAGTTTAAAAAAAAAAATATATTCACATATTTTGAGTTATGGTTATATTTAGAATTATTATGAAATGCAATTATTTGAAGAAATGTATGCAGGATAAGTATGCCTTATATGCATTGGTATTGACGTCAAAATATACTTAAAGTACCAAAACTGAAAGTACTCAATTTATATTTTGTATCAATGATTTAAATCTGCAAAGTAACTAAAGCTGTCAAATAAGTGTTGTGGAGTAAAATGTTACATTTTTCCCTCTGAAATGTATGGAGTAGAAGTATAAAGTAGCATACAATGAAAATACTCAAGTTCAAGTTGTACTTTTCAGCACTGACCAATATTTGACCAACACTTTTAAGATATTAGGTGGCAAAAAACAGGTTATTCAATGTTTTTTTTTTTTTATTTCAAACAAAAAAGTACATCACACAATTTTACAAATGTTTTATGATTCTATGGTAGTAATCTGGATAAAACTGAAGGATTATTTTTAAATAAAGTTAGAAGCCAAAAATGAATGAATTGTGTGAAGTTATTGTCACTTCACTAGTTTTATTTGGTAGATTTTATTTCCCCTTAGTGCAGGTTTTCTAAAGCTTTCCCATATTTTCCCATATTTTTGAACGATCAACAATTAGAAATGTGTGCATATGATTCATCTGGTTCTAAAATGTATTGATATTGTATGTCTTTATTTAATATGCAATAATAGGTGCTTTATTTATGTATGATAATAACAGGTACAATGCACGTGTTGGTTCTGTCACCCTTGTTCTATATGTGATACATATTCCAATGAAGCAACAACAAAAAAAGCAGTATATGGATGCATTCATCAATAGGTAAACCACAACAGAATTTACAGACTTTAAAGAAGCAAATGTATTTAAAAATGTCAAATAGTTATCCAGTAAATGTAAAGAACACACAAGACGTAATATTAAATACCACTTTTATTTCTCCAAGTAGGTCTTGACAAAATATTTAGAGTAAACGTCTGTGATGTTGATGTTCACTATATATTAACCCCCATTAGGTTGACAGGCCTTTTGTTGTATCGCTTTGAAATGTCGGCTTCAATCTGCAAAAATAAACAATCAGAATTACTGTCAATAATACTCATTATTACTGCGATATTTCAAGGTGTAACATTTATTAATTACAAGCCCTTTTGTGCGATATATTTTCCTTTCAATTAAGGCCGACCTTACCACTGTCGCAGACAAATTTCAAATATCGGAATGAAATCACGAGAGTCTTGCTAGAGTTGGGGCGTGCTTCTGTCGTCTTAATCGTTTAGTGTAAGGTGGTAATAAAACTCAGTCTGAGACGTTCCGACAAAATCAAACGTGCTTGAAAATCTTATAGTCTGTGGCTAAAAACTCAGTGACGTTAGGACAGATTGTCTTTAGATGTGAGATGGTGTCAGACTTTAGTCTTTTCAAAGTCTTTTCATAGTCTTCCAGTGTGTGGTAGGCATAATCTCTAATTCTACTTCTCAGTATATATTAACATGGATATAATGGTCTTATAACAAATGTTTACCGTAAGAGTTGATAGAAATTATACACAACCTTCTCTTCTAGTGAGCAGGGAAATTGCCAACCCTGTGAACATAAATAACTTGAAATAGTAATCCAATACCAGTTTCTGGAGTTCCCGGGTGCATCCTGCCAGCAGGTCAACACGAGGCTCCAGTCTGGACTGCTCCTCCAGGGCTTCCTGCCTTTTCTCAACCATTGTGGCACCTTTCAGTAGCAGAATGTCTGCCTGCTTCAGCTTCTGCCTCAGCACCTCTGACACACGTTCAACATACCTAAACAACATTTGATACAACAAAAGATAATTAGAAAAGGATGATTTATCCCGACTGAAACTGACACGAGGATCAGCTACGGAAGCATACCGGGGCGAGGCCTGGATCATAAACAGGTGCTGCATCCGCAGAGAGGTGAGGCGGACCAGGAGGTGCTGCACCACTGACAGCATCTCCCGGACATGTTCACGGGATTGGCCTTGGATGACAGAAGGGGCCATCTGGAACTGGCTCATAGCTACCACATCTCCCTCCTCTCCCATCTCACTTATGCGCTGGGTAAGGAACACTTCCAGCTGTACAAACACATGAAACCAGTGTCACATGTTTGGGGTAAATCTGACAGATGAACTAATCCAAATACTATCCAATAACAGTGCCCCACAATTGAATCGACTTTTCTGTGGCTCTCAAATTACCTGCTACTCCGCGCAAGTTGACACAAATACTGTGACTTCCTTCTAGTAATACTGTATTTGTGATAAACACACATAGTCCTTGTTGTTTGCAGTTACTGGTTTTGAATTTGCACATGCAAACATGTTTAGTTACTGCCATAAAAAGGTTACTGAAGTCAGCATTAACTGTTTTTAAGGCCACTTGGGGGCAGTAGAAACAAGCTGTAAAAATAATACTGACATATTTAATATGGTAAACAGTTGCTTCTTTACATTTCCAGCAGATAGAGAGAAACATTGTTATTCATTTGGAGACCTTTCTGGCCACGTGATTAATCCAGTCCAATAGTTGCTCTCCTTTTTGCTCTGTTTGGTCAACCCCTGAGGGAAATATCCGTCTCTTTAGCAGCTAAATGCTCCACCATTTTCTCCAGCTAGTCTCTAACTTGATCTGCCGTTTGCTGCTGCGCATGTAACGTACCTTATACACAAAGATCATGTTGATGCACTGTCTGAGTCTTTACCTCTGTTAGCTCATCAATGAACTGGCCGCGTGACTGAGAGTTCTCCAGTATAGTTAAAGCATCCTCGCCTCTTGCCACACCCTCAGGACCTGCAGGACGACACACACGTCTTCAGCAAACAGAAATTTCAACAGCTGAGCATGAACATAAGTTGTGCAGCCATAAAAAGAAGCAGTAGTTACAGTCTGTGCCCGCGTCTACAATTTCAATGGGAGCTGCTTCACTGTCCCCCCAGTCAATTCCAGCAGCACCAGTGTCCTGTTAGAGGAGGCAGACAGAAGTTGGTATATTAGAGCAGAAGTTCCCAACCTTTCCTGTCTGATGGGCCTTTATCACCGCCATGTTCCAAATGTGTTCACTTGAATTGATTTTAAAAGGATTAACACAGTTATATATAATTAGTTGTTATATTGTCAATGATTAGGTCAGTTTGGTCAATTTTATCCATTACTTTGAGCTATTTTACAATTTGTAATATATTTTTTAGCTATTTCAATTGTTTATTTATAACTTTAGCAAATTACAAATTATCTTCAAGCCTGGTTGGACATCACACTGTCTCACTGTATTTGAGGAAAGGATGTGATACTGAATGTAAACCAGATATTAATATATTTGTTTCTGTAGAGATAGTTCTTAATTGATTTGCACATCTTCACATTAATAGTTACATAATATAAGATGAACACAAACTATGTATATAAAAATAAAGAATAGATAAGTTGGTTGTTACCTCAGAGCTCGGCTCCAGACTGATGCCCCAGTCTATTCCATCCTCAACTGTGATGCCAGAGTTAACACCCGCAGTGTCTGCACTGTTGCCAAAGTCCCCCCAGTCAATCTAAAACGGTGTTTTTATAAGAGAAAACAGGAACACCGTCAGTGGTGAGGAAAATCAGTTGAGAATTGAAACATTAATATATTTATTTGACCTATTCTGATATGTGTTGAATATCTCACAGTAGCACAGAGCTTACAATTACTTCAGACTTACAATTAGGAAAACCAAACAAAAACATTTCCTTAAGTGATAGGAAGTTTGTATTATATGACCCTGATTAATACTTATATAGAGACAGTAAAACCAACCATATCCTCTGTGACCATGTCAGTAGGTGCTTCCTCCACAACCGGCCTCTCAATAACTGTGGGGACTTTCCCCGTTCTCCATTCGTAAAACGTTGTGTTTCCTCTCGTCTGGGCGAATGTCAGCATGGGCAGGACTGGTTGAGACCTACACATAATGACATGTGAGCTCATGTGACAAAAAGTGAGCATTTTCCATGTTTTTCTATAGTTACAAAGAACAGACAAAAGGTTTTATTTTTAAGAGTTGTGTTAGACAGTGCTGTTAGGGATCTGTGCTTATACGACAAACAGATTTATTTCTTATAACATACAGTACAGTATGCAGGACTGTATTTTGATGATGTACTCACCACTCACATACAAAGTTTGTGAAAGCAGTATAAAGTTGGATTTGCTCTTCTAACTTCGCTGCATCTTTCCCCACTTCCTCAAGAACCGCTGGTAAGTCTTTGACCAGAGCCTGAAGCTCTCGAGCCACATTTTCTCCCTGTCGGAGGAAAAAAAAAGTCAAGCAACATGATGATGAATGTCTACACAGAGAGTAGTATGTTTTTGTGTTTTAATGTTCTTGTACTTACTGTGATGCCATACTGTTTGCAGGCAGCATAGTAGCGTTCCCTCAGGTCTGTGGCTGAGCTCTGGCACTCCACTTCCCGCCTGCTCAGCTCCTGCTGCAGTTGCTGGGCTTTGGCCAGCTGCTTCCTCAGAGCCGGGCCTTCATAGCTGACATTGCGACTCAGCAAGCTGGCCACCTCCGCTGGGACACACAGATTTGTTTTATTTTTTATTAAAGAATTCTATACATGCAATTATTTAGTTTCTAGAGTTGGTTGTTTCCCTGTATTCTGTAATAATGACGCAGAAATTATTTCACATACTGAATTCAAGTCCTGCCTACATCAAATATACCAACATGTTTGCGCTTGTTTTTAAAATATGATTTTCAGTTTTTTATTTCTTATTTCTTATTGCTGTCCATCCCCGTCTGTCTGTTATTTGTTGTATGTTAAATTGTGTGCACCTGCCCGGGGACTGCAGATGGAAACTAGCATTAGCTAACTCTGGTACAAAACATCTTTTCGTAAGATTAATGTATTTTGTACATTGTCCCTGACAAATAAACTAATTAAATAAATAAATAAAGTGTATTATTTATGTGCTGCCTTCTTGGCCAGGACTCACTTGTAAAAGAGATTTTCTCAATGTGATTTTTTTCCCTGGTAAAATAAAGGTTAAGAGAAATAATTTGAACAGCTGCAGCAAAAACTGTGTTCACCACATCAAAATCAGTGTTACTTGCTTAAATGGCCTTCCTACCTCTATGAAATACAGAGGAATGTTAACTCTAATGGTGTACACAGATGTTGTCATGCTATGATAATTGTCACGGCACACATCTTCCTATTTTCTGTTCTGCATGGCTGTGAGGCTGGGTAGGTGGGGCTTACCTAGTCACAAAGCCACTCGTTTGGGGCCGGAGTTATTGAGATTAAGAGCAGCTGCAGAGGTTTCGGAGTGGAAGTAGGACAGGAATGTTTGAGTGCCGTGACGGATGATTTCCCCCCCATTAAGTTGTGTTAAAGTTATTGTCTTTAATGTCTACAAATGAACTGTCAATGGAGCTTTGACGCTAAGCAGTGCAGGGCTACCGAGTGACCGATATCGAAGCAGTGCCGGGGGCAATGGGCTGACAGGTAGGCCTATTTACCACCTTTGGCCTGGCAACCTAATGCTCGTCTCTGTAGACTTGTGTGTGCACAGGCCGCCAAGCCCTGGAAACTCCTAGACGAGTGTTAGTAATGGTGGTTTCAAGTTTTCCCAGGGTTGTGGTTATGCCGTGACATAATACATAGAGATATTACAGTATATGTGTAGTTTAGTGTCCCAAATTATTTTCCAAAAACTGAGTGTCCCAAATGATGAGGGTCTTATTCGAGACAGGTTGCCCTAACCATAACACCTGTTAAACAGGTGGTTTAGCAGGTTTATAATTAAGGACATTGTATGGGGAATTTGGGACACTAAACTGCACGTATACCAAGATATTACACTTACCCAAATAAACATTATCTGCCTCATAAAGGGACACAATCTCTTGCCAGTCCTGTGATAACAAAAACAAAAAAATACAATTCAAATCTAAATGTTAGGATAGTTTTAGAGCAAAAGGAACATGACACAAAGAAATCCCCTCACACCACTTTGTTTGTGGTAGTAATTTTAAAACGCCTGCAGCTGTGAGACGGACAATAGCAGCTTGTTTGAATCCACTCACCTTCATTCTCTGAGATGAATATCTGCCAAAGATGTTCTTGGAGGAAGCCTCAGTTCCCTTCAGTATCTCCACTATCCTCAAGCAGTGAAAGTAGTGAATGTCTGTCGATTAAAAACAAACAAAACACAGTTTGCCAATTTCTAAGCATTCTTACATACTGTAGGAGAAGTAGGACATATATATTTATGTGTTGACCACAATTAACTAACAAACAAACAGAAATAGTAACTACACAGGAATTACAGAATAACGCTACATTACATAAGCCCCAATTTGTGCCTCTCTCTTCTAAGTGTTGTTAAACAACCTCATGTGTATCAGAGAAATGGATGCTCATCTCTGTACTTTATATGTAAAGATGATGGATCTGAGAAACAATCTGAGGCTATAATGGACCTACAGGAGCCGGAGAGAAGCTGCTTGATCTCCTCGTTCTCCGGCATGTCCTGGATGGCAGTGTTGATCTTCTCTCGGATTTCTTTCACTGCACTCTGCCATTTCAGATTACAGTGACGTCGATCCAGCAGCCAGTCTGTGGACACAAAATGAGTTAACATCATGAATCTCTGTGCAGTTTGCATCAACAGTTGGTGGAAAAGAAACAAGACCGAAGTTTACACTACTTCAGCTTAGATCTTAAAGAAAATTTCACTTTATGAGGTTTTTTAACATTAATATGAGTTCCCCCAGCCTGCCTATGGTCCCCCAATGGCTAGAAATGGCGATAGGTGTGAACCGAGCCCTGGGTATCCTGCTCTGCCTTTAAGAAACATAAAGCTCAGATGGGCCGATCTGGAATCTTCCCTTTATGACGTCATAAGGGGAAAGGTTACCTCCCCTTTCTCTGCTTTGCCCGCCCAGAGAATTTGGCCCACCCATGAGAAAGAGAGAGACATCATGGCTTGAAAACAAGCAAAGTGGCAGTTGGTCAAGGCCACACCCCCCCCCTCCACCTTGCCCCCCCCTCTCTCCTCCTTAATAGCATTTAAAGCTACAGACACAGAAATGGCACATCCTAAGTAAAGCTCATTGTGGGACTGGCTCTAGTGGCTGTAATTCTGCACCAAGGCTGAATTTCAGGAAAGAGACTTCAGATACAGTATTAGGGGACCACTAAGGTCTATATAAAAGAGACTTCAGATACAGTATTAGGGGACCACTAAGGTCTATATAAAAGAGACTTCAGATACAGTATTAGGGGACCACTAAGGCCTATATAAAATAGACTTCAGATACAGTATTAGGGGACCACTAAGGCCTATATAAAATAGACTTCAGATACAGTATTAGGGGACCACTAAGGTCTATATAAAAGAGACTTCAGATACAGTATTAGGGGACCACTAAGGCCTATATAAAAGAGACTTCAGATACAGTATTAGGGGACCACTAAGGTCTATATAAAAGAGACTTCAGATACAGTATTAGGGGACCACTAAGGTCTATATAAAAGAGACTTCAGATACAGTATTAGGGGACCACTAAGGTCTATATAAAAGAGACTTCAGATACAGTATTAGGGGACCACTAAGGTCTATATAAAAGAGACTTCAGATACAGTATTAGGGGACCACTAAGGCCTATATAAAAGCATCCAAAGAGCACCATGTCATGGGACCTTTAATACTTCTTCCACTACGGCACATAAGTAACGTGAAATTAACAGCAACACATTTTCTTTTTGTGTCTTACCCAAAAGCTTGCTGGTCTGTATGTCGATTGGAAGGTTTTGAATATTCTGTTGAAGTGAGAAAACAGTCAAAACATTATTCATTTAGCACATATGTTCCCTTATTTTTGTAGCAGTACATTGCACAAAACTGCCTTCATGTAACGTAACTTTAAACAACTACACAGAAAACAAAAAGAAGACTAAACTAAGAGGAAAAACTATTTTCTTTGCTTTTGGAAAATGTTAGCTGGACTTTGACTGTGTGTCAGCTAGCTAACGTTAGCTAGCTGGCTTATTAATAAGCGATCAACAAGACTTTACTTCAGCTCACCTCCATTGTTTCTAAACCTCTTCAAAACAAACGTACTTCCAAGATGTTACGGGCTCATTTTATGTTTATTTAATAGGATTGTATCCAGGATTATTGTCACCATCCGGACTTCACTGTTTATGACACGTTCCTAGAAGCAGAGCCAATAGAAAGAGGTGACGTTAGAAACGCTAGAAGGGCTGACCAATGACAGTTCACTATGCTGATAGCTGCAGCTGATTGGTGGATGGTTCAGATCATGAGTTGGTGCAGAGGTAGAGTCCGTCGGTAGAGGGCGGTGTCGTCCGTTAAATAAGATGAGAATGGTACGTTTTTAAAGGCAAAGCAAGATCATTTTATTCTCTTAATCATGGATGTATTACTCTTAATACATCCATGATGTGGTGGAAGAAGTACTCAGATCCTTTACTCAAGTAAAAGTACTAGTACAACAATATAAAAAAGGCATGTTAAGGTAAAAGTCCTGCATTCAGTATTATCAGGAAAATGTACTTTACTCAAAAAGTAAAAGTAGGCTACTTTTTCTGTCCCCTGTGACTGATATATGATAGATAGATAGATAGATAGATAGATAGATAGATAGATAGGTGAAGATAATTTGAATTACTTTGTAAACAGCTGGCTAGCTTGTAATAATAGCCTACATCATAATTAATTTGGTATTCATGTTTTTTATTATTAATCTAAATCTGCAATGTCACTAGTACTTACAGCTGTTACAATAAATGCAGTGGAGTAAGAGCATAAAGTAGCATGAAATAGAAATACTCAAGTACAAGTATCTCAAACTTACCGTAAGAAGACTACAGTACTAGAGTAGCTGTACTTTGGTGTGTGTGTGTGTGTGTGTGTGTGTGTGTGTGTGTGTGTGTGTGTGTGTACAGTCAGCTCTCCTGTCATCTTAAACTCTTAAAATATAGTTGTTGCCTTTTCCCCCCATTAAGTAGCTTTGAAGTTGGTAAAATGATCTTTGTCTGCACTGTTTAAGACTACATTTTTGGCACACATCTTGTGCATTATTTTATAGATATTTCCCCAAAATTCAACCTGACATATTTGGTGTCTTTGGAAACTCTTGATCTCCACTAGAACTCAAAATAAAGTTCATAAGGTTTCATTAATAATTGGCCCGCCAGAGCTCCTCTCTTGTCGTTGATTGATTTCTCATTCCTGTCATTAATCCCATTCTTGGCACAGACCACACACAAATCTCTAATGTGCTGTCATTAGAAAGTCAAAGGAACTTAACACCTTGTGAACTTCTAGAAATGAATGTGGCTAAAACATTGTCATTACTGTGAATCCCTGCATGTACAGCCGCCGCAGAGCCTCTCAAGTGACCTAATTTCAGGTCATTTGAATGTAAACCCAACTTGCAAAGTGAGCGTCACTGTCTGTGATTTTACTAAACATCACGGGCCCTCACCTCATTCAGATGATCTTTTAGAGCCTACATCTCGTTGTCTCTCTTTCTTCCTCCAGCTTAAAGTAATTCGAGTTTAAAAACAGGAATAAGAAACTCAAACACAAACTTGTCCAAATTCCACATTAAGACAAGTCTGGGTTTTAAAGCGAGACTGGTAAAGGGAATTTTTCGCAGTTTGGAGAGCTGCTCACCTCTCAAGTTCACGTTACCCCTGATGTCAGTAATCTTGTTACTGGGCCGGCCTGAAGAGAGACCTCACATGCAAAATTGACTCACTCATGCACTTAGCTGGGGCGGGCTTTAGGTGTGTGTAAATGTGTGTGTGTGGAGGATGTGTGCTAGAGTGCAGAGGTGAGAGAGAGAGGCAGAGGGAGAGAGGCAGAGAGAGAGAGAGAGAGAGAGAGAGAGAGAGAGAGAGAGATGCTGCACCTGTGCATGATCACCTGAGAAGAAGAAAATAAAACAGAGGAGGTGAAGAATTTGTAAGCATGGCGGGACAGTTTCACATCTGAGAGAATCTCCTTCAGTCAGCTCGTCATCAAGAAGGTAAGAAAAACACATTTTAATTATTTTATGTCTCTAAAATACTTTTCTTGTTGGTTTTATATGCTCGACAACAGATTAGCCTCTGAATATCCAGTAAAAGTTTAAAAAATTGGTTTGGTTTGTTGACAACTTTCTAATATATTCCTTATCTTTGTTAGGCATAGGACAATAAAGTCTTAAGACTTATTTTCATTGTTGTTTCTGGTGTTTTCACAGCCCAACAAGCTGCAACAGTTAGTTGATTACTTGTAACATGCCAAACATGTGATGCCTTCAGGCTCTGAAATGTGAGAATTAGCTGCTTTTCCTCATCATACATAATTGTGAATTTAATATGTTTTGGACTTTTGTCAGACAGAACAAGGCATTTTAAGATGTTCTTTGAGCTACAGGTAATTGTAACAGACATGGTTTACTGAAGTTAAATGGAGACAGGCGTTCAATGTCTGCCATTAAGAAATATTAGGAAGTCAGAAAGAAGAAGATTGAATCATATAAACAAACAATATGATGTGTTATATCAACTGATGTCTTTGCTTGTGTGTTGCTTGAGCTGGTGACTGTTAGCGTGAGAATATACCTTCCAAAATAGAAAATTGCTACAAGCTAAGTCATGAAAGCGATAAAGTCAAGAACATGGTTGCAGCCTTATCAGGATTGTTGACATGAGGTCCCATTATAAGCACACGTAAAGTTTCAAAGAAAAGTCAGCCGCTCTGTGCCTTCTATGTGCACAGAACAAACAACACAAAGAAAAATTAGCATTATTCTAAAGACCAGGCGAAGAACGCCCAGGGGCTTCTTCATCAACTCATTCAACTTTGCTGTTACGGGTCAACAGGGAAGCTGGCACAAGGAAGGAAACCTGAGAATCTAATGAACCTTCAGCTCAATTATGAGCAGCACAGTCCTCAGTGCCCTTGGAGTCTCTCTCTCTCTCTCTCTCTCTCTCTCTCTCTCTCTCTCTCAGGCTCAAACATTGTGCTATTAAAAAGGCTTTGCAGCTGGTTAGTGATTTCCGAACGTGGCCACAGTGTTCCCTTCCTGCTGTGATCTCTGAGGCTTTGCTGAGCGGCTCACCCACACATAACAGAAGACATAGTAACTTATTAAAGAGAACTATGGAGGGCCTCCTTTATGTCAACAGGGCTCTCCGTCTCAAAGGTCACATCTAAGTCAAACATGGCGTAGATAAAGAAATATGTGTGCATATTGTACAGCTATGTTCTCTTACTTAACATGGTGTGGAAGTGCTGCTATTACTTTGTTTTGCAAAAACTGCTTGATGAAAAGTCAACACTACGATGCAAATGCTCTGTAAACATTTGTTACAGAGGAACCTGTCTTTACTTAAAGACTCAAACACATCCATGTTGCTGCTATTTAGAAAAGAAGGTGGAATTTACTGAGCTAAAGTGATGGATGAGATGTTTGCTGCAGAAACACTTGCTGTTAGCTGGGTGTCTGTCTGCACAGTTGAGTGTAATTAAGCAACACAGGGCCAAGACATAAGATAAGGTCCAGAATTTAGTTTAGTTTAGTTTATTAAGGATCCCCATTAGCTGACGCCTTGATGACCAGCTAGTCTTCCTGGGGTCCAAAACAGAATAATAAAGCAAAAGAGCTCTTGCATGATAAAATGTGTGCTTGAATTACAATTAAAGCTACTATTCGAACTCTATTTCAACATGCAATCAATTGTTTCCCTACTCTGCGTGTGCTTTGAGCCTTGCTTGTTCATGCCAGGTGCCAAACATCACGTGGTTCAGATAAGAGTAAGAGGAGTGTTTCTGTAAAGGACATGGACTGTGTATTTGCATAGGTGCTACATGATAAGATGACCACACCAAAGGAGGATTAGTGTGCTGCTTTGCTTCCTGTCAGCCCTCATAAAATAGAAATCGTAGCATTTGTAAATTGTAAAAAATGTGGTTTATAAGCTACATTTATTATCCAAACACTATTTGTTTCATATGCAGTTCAAAGTTTGAAGTTTATCCCAGTTTGAACTGTGTTTTTAAAAAGAATTTTACAATTGTGAGAAACAAGATTTGAGAAAAACAACTCAACTCAGCACCTTTCATACAAACATGTAGCACAAAATGAAAGTTGAAACTACACAGAAAAATAGTATTTTGCAAGACTATGAATTTGCCTACAACAATAAGAAAAGATTATTTAAAAAAAAAAACAGACTAAAATATAACACCAGGGATAAAAAAATGTTTTAAAAACAAATGATTAAAACTGAAAACCTAATGCTATTACTCAAAAATTAAAATCCAGATTAAAAAGATTGGCCTTTACTTTCCTTTAAAAATACAGAGAGACCTTGCTATTCTAATATCCGTGGGCCGAGTTCCACAGTTTATTGGCGTACAAACTTACGTACAAACAGAAGGCACTCTCACCTGTAGGCCTACTTACCTACATGAGAAAATTGGTGGAACCTCAGTGATCTGGCTGGAACATAAAATGAAAAATAATCTCTGTTGTGTGGAGGAGCGAGGTCATTCAAAACTTTATAAACAAGTAAAATCACTTTAAATGCTCACAATTTACTTATTCATTTATTGTAAAGAGTGGCTTTTATGTTACTTTTCTATGTACATTTCTGGGCATTCTCCCTTGTGGGGGGAGGGGTTTAGGAGACCGTTTTGGGCTTTAGCGGAAAGGGGAGAGGGACTGAGAAGTTGTCGATGTTCAAATTTTTTGGCTAAGTCCTGGATCTTCGCAATCCTACGGCACCTTTAAACGTTGTCGTTATATGGTGTGTGTGTGCCAGGGCTGCAACTAACAATTACTGAATTCAATCAATCGATTGGTCTATTAAAGATTAGAAAAATGTGAAAAATGCCCTCGCAATATCCAAGTCTGAGTCTGAGGTGACTTCATCACATGTCCGAACAACATCCAAAAACCCCAAAATATGAAATTGACTACATCATAAGACAAAGAAAAGCAGCATCTCCTCACATTTCTTGGCATTTTTAGCTTGAAACGTGATTGAAATTAATATCAAATATATTATATATATATATATATATATATATATATATATATATATATATATATATATATATATATATATATACATATATATATATATATATATATATATATATATATATGTATGTATGTATGTATGTATGTATGTATGTATGTATGTATGTATGTATGTATATATATATATATATATATATATATATATATATATATATATATATTATAGAATATCAAAATAGTTGCTGATCAATTTTCCGTCAATCGACTAATAAATGAATCGACTAATCGTTCTAGCCCTAAGCTACCAGGACGCCCCTGTAAGATCAATCGTGACATTGGAAATAGTCGTCTTTACAAATAAATAAATGATCTTCACTTTTCACTTACTAGCTTTCTCCAGACCTTCAGAGCAAACTAGGGACTGCAGATGTAAATTAGCCTAAGGCTAACTCTGGTACAATGCATCAAATGGCAACATTTATGTTAACAATTGTACATGGTCCCTATCAAATAAAATGAATAAATAAAAAATAAAAACTCCATCTGCCAATGAAGACAATGAGATTTGGCTGAAAGCTTCAAAAAAAGTTTGGTCCTGAGAAAGGCCTGTTTATGTGTAACATTTTATATATTTTACAGCAGATCATAAACTTGTTTATGACCCATAGCTTTTATCATCAAAGAGTCAATACTCATTTCATGAGGAAGTTATTTTAGCGATATGGTTGCCAGGAGACTTGACAATCATAATAGCTGTGTAATAATAATAATCTGTGTGGCGACATGCACCAATTGATTTGAATTACTGCATTCTGAAATCACATAAAGAGAAAACCCAGAGGTTATTCTGTGGAGCTAACAATAGAGTCTCCTTCACTTTGCTGTTATATAACATGTTTCTGCTCCTGGTTCGGCCTGAAGACAACAGCTCGCTTCATATCAGGTCACAGGGTGAGGACAGAAGATACACTTCAGATGATCATTAATTTATCAGCCGAGTGTCAGGTGTCCCCGCACCCCCCTCCCCCCTCCCATTAGGTTACACCTCCTCCTCCTACTAAACGAGATGATGAAAAGAAGTCATCCATAGTGACTGTCTGCTCTCTGATACATGTGAACTTATTGTACATTAATAATGAGCGAGGAACTTCACATTAAAAACATCATCATACTACAGTGTAAATCAGTGTGTGTTGTTAGTTCATATGTCTGTTATTACCATTGACTGTAAATATTAACAGTCTATGGTTATTATATAGTCTATATCCTCGACGTTCCACTTCCGGGATTGCTCCGTTGCCGATGGAAATTCCGCCGGATTTTACTCATTTAGGGCTCAATTGGGCTTCCTTTGTGTTGGCATTTTAAACTCCGGTGGATTTCTGAGGACTATGGTTAACTGCTCCTCAGATCTCTGCAGGGTAAATCCAGACAGCTAGCTAGACTATCTGTCCAATCTGAGTTTTTGAACATACACGTTCCACCAAAACAAGTTCCTTCCCGAGGCTATTTAGCAGAGGCATCGTTGCTCCGTATGGCGCTTAGCGCCGTCCATGACGATTGTGATTGGTTTAAAGAAATGCCAATAGACCAGAGCACATTTTTCTCTCATCAGGGAATGCAGTGTGGACTAGCCAGACCCTCTTCC
>NC_050194.1:23335787-23425787 GCF_008315115.2 Sander lucioperca | reverse complement strand
TGAGTGACCTCTAGAGGTGCTGGTAGGTTGGACAGAGCCAGGCTAGCCGTTTCCACCTGCTTCCAGTCTTTATGCTAAACTAAGCTGAGCTAATCCACTGCTGGCTGTAACAGACATATGTAAAATATTTTCATCTAACTCTCTGCAAGCAAGTGAACACGTGCATTTACTAAAATGTCGCACAGTTGCTTTTAATGTGACTTATGGAATCTTGCAAAACAAATGTACCAAATTTTCTTCACCTTTTCCAATGATTTACACATTGTATTGCCCTTATAACCCTTGATTTAATGTAAAGAACAAAAAGTAATATTTACCAGTAGTCAGGCATAGGCACATCTGTGTCTTTGTACTTCTCCTCCAGTTCTGCATTTTTCTGCCTTAGATACTAAAAAGAAATGACACCGTGAAAGTTGAGCCATTAACATTTATGTATTTACCTACATAATAACACAGTATAGTTTTGGTTCTTACATCTCTGCTAGGAACTGGAGTGCTTTGTCGGCTCACGACCGCCCCGATCTGGCTGCTCTTTGGTCGGGAGTGGAAGTAGTCACTGGAGCTCTGGAAGGGGATTCGCTCCACAGTACCCTCAATGCGAATCTGCACATCACAATTTAAATGTATAAACATTTATTGTGGGACAATCTATTGAAACATTATCAATAAGGAAGAATTTGATGAGCACATGTGAGATGCTGACCTGTCTGTTAAGGGGTTCCCAGTGGAAGACCAGACATGCATATGGATTGCTCTCCTGCAGACAAAGAACAGATCAGAGAGTTGATAAGTCAAAACAAAATATCCAAAAAGGTTGGCTAAAATAGAAATTATTATTTATTTTTTTTATACTGATACACGCTTTATTCTATGTATTTCCTGTGCAATTTCCATCAATAAACAGATTTAAAAAAAAAAAAAAAAAAAAAATCCTTCAAATATAATAATTTATCTTCAAATTCCGTGTTTGTTCCAACCAACAGACCAAACCCAAAATATTAAATTTACAATTAAAAGAATCAGAATCAGAAAATATGCAGCTTTTTTTCTGAGATAAAATTACTTAAATCGATTATTCCAGTAATGGTTTCAGCTCTGCTGTGTTGGGCATTCTGACCTGATTGTTGAGACTTTGCTCAAAGCAACATTACATTATTAATTTTTTTTTTAGAACTGATCCACCAGGAATTCAGACAGTGACGACTGTAAATCTCATAAACAAACAGTATCAGCTTAAAAAAAAAACTGGTTTGTCACCATTTTTGTGGATTTTAAGGTCCCAAAGAACCTGGACGATTGCTGTCAGACAGCACCAACTTACCAGCTCAGAACCCTTTCTGCTCTCGTAGTTTGTAAAGAAACGGAAACCCTCGTTGCTGTAACCTTTCAGAAGGACCATACGAGCAGACGGACGTCCATCTCTGTACAGACAGGAATAAGGTTGACATTAGACATTAGTGAAAAACTGAAAATAAATGTATTTCCAGGAGGTGGTGGTACCTACTTGGTGGCTGTGGCGATGCACATAGCATTTGCCTCTCCAATTTCAGGGCACTTTGTGGCTTGATCGAACCAGTTTCCAAATTGTTTGATTGGGTCCAGAGATACAAGCTGACTCTCCTCAAAGCACTGCAAATCAATCATACATCAATGCACTGAGAAACTCAAATTTGAGGTACTTGTACTTCACTTGAGTATTTCCCTTTTTGGAACTGTCTACTTACTCCACTACATCTCAAATGCAAATATTGTACTTTCTACTCCACTACATTTGTCCAACAGCTTTAGTTGCTTTTCAGATGACAGTTTGTCTTTCACTTCCTGTCCAGTGAAAACCATGTACCTCCAGATATGATGTCGTTAAATGTTTGTCGAGAAACTTCTCTTACTACTCAAGCTAAATAAAGTCTTTAAAAAGCCTCTTGGATCAGATGGAAAAGGCATCGTAACAAAGCTGAAAACAGGGCTACATACACATTAATGCAGCAGAAATATTAAGATATAATAGTATATAATAGTAAGTAGTAGTATGTAACAGGAAAACACTGACAGGGAACATTTTACTGCACAATACATAGGCTACTTTTACTTGTTATACTGGGAGCGTGTCTATGTTCCCTGGGTCCTATGTTCCCCTCTTTGTATGAGACTGGGAAACATAAAAAGAATTTCAAAAAAAGGATCCTATGTTCCCCGGTCTGTTACTTTTTCCACCATTACTGCCAAATTCCATGGCTAACCCTAACCCTACCGTAAAGATTGATAGATTGCGGGGAACATAAGGACCCTTTTCCAGAAAAAGGGTCCTATGCTCCCCGGTATGTATTGCTACAGGGGAACATAGGACCCTTTTTGGGAAAAACGGGGAACATAGAACCTTTTTTCTAAAAAAGGGTCGGGGAACATAGGACCCGGGGAACATAGGGATGACCCCGTTATACTTTAAGTTCATTTTGCTGCTACATACTTTTACTTAAGTAAGGTTTTGAGTGCAGGACTTTTCCCCTACTTATATATTCACAGTGTGGTACTGGTAGGCTACTTGTAGTGTACTAAAGTAAATTATCTAAATACTTCTGAAAACAGACACAACCTGATGTAGGCTTTGAATGGTTGAGCCAACCAATGTCAGTGTATTCGAATGACTTATCCAAGGAGCTTTTTTAGGCCTATAGGTTGTACGAGCCAAAAATCAGAGTCAGTTGGGCAGTATGAAAACATACCTGCTGTATCACGTTAAAAACAGCACATATAGCAGTATTTGCACACCTCACATTATGATAACGTTGTTACACAGACCGGACAGTGGATAGTTATATTAATCAGTGTATTTCACCCAAACACAGGTAACTCCAGTCTTTTCAATACCACTCACCTCTTCATCCCCCTTGTATTTCTTCCTCATGTCACTCAGGTCCATGTTTGTGCGGTCACTCGATGATTTCCTGCAGAAACTCAGTGCACAGACGCGTTGTTGACCCGCTGTCAGAGAGGCATGAGACGGAGGATTTCTACCAAATAAACTGATCTGCCCCAATAAATTCGCACTGAGTATGCGCCTCATGCTTGTCAAACTGACGCTGACGTAACAGCGGATCCTCCTTTACGTAAAACATTAAGTGTTTAGTAACCGGACCAAAATGTACGCGATAACATGATTTTAAAATCACATTTTCACATGTAGGCTTTAATTAGGAATACATATGGGATTGTGTGGACAGCAGATATTATTTAAACACAAAAAAAAACGAAAAGCGATGATATCGAAGATTAAAACTACACAGCGATGCGTTGTGCTGCATTCGAGTCATATCTGTTATAGGAGCAACCGAGCGGAAAACCCTTAACGTCCGCCACCTAGTTGGAAATGTAACTACCATTTACACAAGCGCTTTAATATACTACAAATTTGAAGTACGTTTACTTGAGTATTTTCTTCTCATGACACTTTTTAGGCTTTTTTTACTCTGCTATATCTCAGAGAGAAATATTGTACTTTGTACTTCACTACTGACAGCTTTAGTTACTTAAGATTGTTTACATATAAAACATAATTTACAAAAAAATATTATGTTTTTAAATAAATTAAATTACCCAACAGTGTATTCAAGTGCCGCCGAAACTATTTCGATTGATTTCCACAATCATCTGTTGTGATTCTCTTTCCTCCGACACGACAGTGAATGCATCATTTGTGCTGTCGTCACTTCCTGGAATACGATTTCCTCCTAAAGATGGCGGCGACCTTGTGTGTAAAATTATTACCGAAACAGGGTAATGTTGAGTCAATACTGCATTTCTAGCTTTAGCTATCTGTCTGTAACGAGTTAGTACATCGTTGCCTGTTTTTCTAGAACTGTCTACAACTAGCATTGTTAGCTACGCTTCAGTTAAACGGCATACCAGACGAGCTAAAAGTGTATGGTTAGCCAGGGTTAGCATAGCAGCCTCAGCAAATGTTTAACAGACTTTGTGTATTTCAGGATGGCTTCCCCTGACACAGAGTGTTCGGCACGGCTCCAAGGCCGTGACTCGCCACAGGAGACCGATGCACATCCTCAAACAGAAGCTCATGGCTGTCACAAAGTACATTCCTCCCACACGGGTCATTCCTCCAGGAGCCTATCCATCCAAAACCAAACACGTCCAGGAGGTAACATTCATCCCCTTCGCATCTTTTCTCTGACGGACATGAAGGGCCAAGAGCCAATATATAACACTGTTAGTGAGTTGGTGAATTTCTGTCTTGTCCATATCTTGTGTACACTGTGAAAACAAAACATTTTATTCCAAAAGCAGTTCAATTCAATTTTATGTATAGCGTCATATCATAACAGAAGTTATCTCAAGACACTTTACAGATAAAGTAGGTCTAGACCACACTCTATAATTTACAAAGACCCAACAATTTCCCTCAATAGCAAGCATTTAGTGCAACAGTGGCGAGGAACAACTGTAGTTGGTAACTTAGATTAAAAAAAACCTTTTTGCCATATTTGTTTAAACTGTCACTATATCCTGACAGTACTACATATACACACTACTACAAATAATCTGTTCTTCCTTCGCAGTGTCAATCACTGCGCGCAAACTCTAGAGGTGTGAATCGTCACTGATCTCCCGATTCGATTTCGATTATCATGTCTTCGATTCGATATCACGATGCGTCAAATACATTTTTACTATTAGAGCCATATAGGTTATTTAATTAATAGCTTTTCAAGCTTCAACAACAAAACATTCTGCAGTGCTGTAATACTAAATAAATTGGATGCATAAAGCTACAGCACTGAGCACATTACTCTTCCTGAATGTGCAAAACATACCAGAATATGTAAACAGAAAGGTTGTTAGGCATACATTAAATTGTAAACAGGAATAATCGATTATGTCCCGGACGATTATCGATGCAGCATCGTCCATGTCCACGATTCGATGCATCGATTATTTGATTAATTTCAACACCTCTAGTGAACTCTGATCAGTCTGTAAAACTAGGCAGCGCTGATCAAATATGAATCAAGATTCTGTTACTGCATTGCCTTTTTCTCACCTCAAATGTTTTCATAAACATATTTTAGTGTACTGTTTAGCTGTAAAATGAGAGTTTGCTCCAGCCAGTGGGTGGTGCTTGGTTTTGGCTTGACTTGTCACAAACTTTCTCATTTTACAGCTACACCTCACTGATCATATATATATATGTATATATATATATATGTATATATATATATATATATATATATATATATATATATATATATATATATATATATATATGTATATGTGTATATATATATATATATATATATATATATGTATGTATGTATATGTGTGTGTATATATATATATATATATATATATATATATATATATATATATATGTATGTATGTATATGTATATGTGTGTGTATATATATATATGTGTGTAGCTGCTTGTGAAGTTTGGCTTCTTTAAAAGTTTTTTTTTAAGGAAAAACACATTTTTATTCCTAAAACTATGGTATCACAAAAGTAAAAAAGATTGTGTTAGTTTGGATACAGAAACTCAGGTATCACATTGGCATTAATATAGAAACATTTCAAATGATATCTGTAGCTTATAACATCACCATTGTCCCCAAACCTCAAGCGCTCAATGGAACAGTATACACAGTGTAATAGATTAAAAGGAGGGATATGTTAGTAGCTCCACTTCACTGTGAGACAAAATCTTCTATTTTATTCCACCAGGACAACCCTCTTATGTTAGTCCTGAAGAGGAATTTAAATAACGTGTTCCAGGACTCTAAGATGATTGCTGTGGTCCAGAACAGTGCCAGTAACGCTGAAGACATGATGATTCTCAAGCACAGACTCAACAAACATGGCATCACTGTCAAGTTCTTCCCCAACCAGGTAACCATACAAATGTTTTACGACTATTTTTTCCCAGAAAAAAGTGATGGTACAAAGCATGTTGAGTGTGCCAGTGAGTTAAAGTTGTTTTTTTCTTTTTCACTGCCTTAATTAGATAGCAGGCTGTAGAGAAATGATAGGAAATTAGGGGGGAGAGAGAGACGTGTGACAAAGGTCCCAGGCTGGGGACCGTTTCATGGACGGCCACCAGGGCACCCCAGCCTTGTATTTTTATTTGCTTTTTGAAGAAAAAAAATCAGCAAGTGTAACATTTCTTTCCAGTAAATAGACTGCAGCCTAGAGATGGGCCATATGGAGAAAATGAAATATATCGATATTGTGGCGATATTGTAGGGTTGACTATTGGTGCTTTCACAAAATATGCACATAATGAGATTTTTGATAAATAATCATCAGTTATGTTGATATAATAACTATGTGGGTAAAGGCAAATAATAGAAAAGCTAGAACAGTTTGGAAAAGTACATCACGTTACTGTAATGCAGCCTTTAAAACCAGGAAAAGACAACACTTATGTAATATCAGGATATTACGATATCCAAAATGTAAGACGATATCTAGCCTCATATATCGATATCGATATAATATCGATATATTGCCCAGCCCTACTGCAGCCACGTGATTTTACCTGAGGATCACACAATCTCTGCCGTCGTAAAGGGCCCTAACGTTTAACTTGTTGCTAGTTGTTATACAACTGAATTCCAGGCTGTGAAACAATGCATCATCTCTGTAGCTGCTGCATAATTCATAAAATAACCAATCAAAGTAGATAGGAACGTGACTGAGCTCTCCTTTGTGTCCCTTAAAACATGGAACATGCTACACAGCCTTAAACCCCTGTGATCTTAGTTTTCATTGAAGGTTATTCTATTCTTTAATCATGCTTTTTTTCAGGTGGTGCGGTCGTTCCTAAAAGACAGCGTTTACTCCAACATGGCTCCTCTGTTCATTGGTCCTACAGTTATGTTTGTTAGTAAAGAGCCCAAAGCGAAGGAGATGCTGTCGACTCTGAGGGCCAGCCCACAGATGACGCTCCTGGGTATGTTTATTGTCCGTGTCTGAATGCAAGGAGGAACGTTGTGATGCAGAATAATCATTTTATAATGTTTGCTACAGACAAAGATGGCCCGAGAGTGATATGATGCCTCAGGAGGTTACAAATGGATTTACACAGATACGTGGTTCAAGAAATGTCTTATTTGATTTGGGTGTTGATCCTGATTTGGTATTTTCTGTCCAAGACAATTTCTTAACAAAGTACTAACAAATGGGAACTTTATATCATACCCTAAAGGTGTGTGTGTGTGCAATCACTTTAAAAGATAGAACTATTAAGGATTTTAAAAGTAACAGCAACTTGAAGAATTGATTATCTTTTTGTTGAAATTTGTTTTATAATATAATGCAGTTAGCTCATTAAAGATGGCAGGTGCAGAGTTTCCGCAGCTGGTGTTGGTTGACGAAGAAAACAGCAGGAGTGCTGTTTGGAAATAATTAGCATTTGAAGCAAAGGATACAAGTAAGCCCATATATTATCCCTGTGGTATCGGTAAATTATATCAATTATTGATATTTTCAAGGTATTGTATCAAAGTTAGAAGTCCCAGTGACACTCGGAAAGTCCCAAAAATACTGAATTTAGAAACCTTGCTTTTGAGAAGCTGCAGCCAGCAAATGTTTGGTAAGTTATCTTTGGGATGTCTTCAATAATTAATGACATTTTTTAAAAAGTCAATCAGTTAATTTACTAATTGTTTCAGTTCATTTGTAGTCTCGCATTGGCAGACCTTCCTCCACAGCGCTGCGGAGGAAGGTCTGGCTAGTCCACACAGCATTCCGAAATGGGAGAAAAACCTGCTCTGGTTAATTGGCATTTCTTTAAACCAATCACAATCGTCTTGGGTGGTGCTAATCTCCGGACATAATGACGGTGCCTCTGCAAAATAGCCTCGGGAAGGAACTTGTATTGGTGGAACGTGTACGTTCAAAAGTAGTTTTAGTCGTGCAACAGAAAGCTCAGATTGGACAGATAGTCTAGCTAGCTGTCTGGATTTACCCTGCAGAGATCTGAGGAGCAGTTAACCATAGTCCTCACAAATCCACCGGAGTTTAAATTTACAACTGGAACTTCATGGATATAGTCTAGTTCATTAGAGGAAGATTAACACACAATTATTAATACACCTGGATTGTGTTTCATTAAAAACTTAACTGAAAAACATAAACAGAATGTGATTATTTAACTACAGCTCATCAATCACTGCATTGCTCACCTGTCAACAGGAGCCTGTATAGACAACACGTTACTGACTGCCCAGGGGGTGGTGAGCTACTCCAAACTGCCGTCAGTGGCTGTTGTCCAGGGCGAACTAGTCAGCGGGCTGACGATGCTGACCTCCCACACAGCTTCCATGCTGCAGCGCCACCCAGCCCACCTGTCCGCCCTCCTCCAGCAGTACGTCAAACAGCAGAGCTCGGAGGACAGCACACAGGGCGCTCCTAAAGCAGCGGAGGCCACGTAAAGCTTCAGAAATTACTCAGACTGTTGCCTTGCAGATTTCCACCTGCATGGAATGACGAGGGACTGTTGGGTTGGATGCGTACTTTAAGGTTTATTATGATTTAGCACCAAAGTTCCAGGCAAACCTTTAAGCAAAAAAAGAAGTTGGTGGTTTACTCAATCTTAATAAATTGACTGGAGCAGTTGAATTGGCGCTAAAATTCGACTAAATCATACAATGTGCGTCCACCTATAGGAGCACTGTGGCTGCTGTGAATAAAGAAGACTGCAGACGTTTGTGCATTTCAACTTCTCATTGGAAGTTTTGGATTGTGTTGCCCAAGCAATTCCTTTATTTAATTATATTGTCACATATAAATAAACTATTTCAACACATTCTATTGCTCAGTGTAATTTGTTGGGATTTAAGAATTGCAGGATTTGTTAGACAAGCTTTTTAAAAATTGAGTTTTGAATTCTTATCTTGAGTTAAATGCAACTGTTGCCCAAAGTAGCTGCAGTGGCAGAATTCTTGTAAAGTGGCATCATAAAAAAAGCACTCCAGCCAAAATAAACACAAGTGGTCACAGATCCTGATACGTTAATCTGCAGATTACAGCATGTTAATCTGGGTCAGTTAGTCTATTACGGCCCGCCTTTCTCAGGGAGACGGACATTACTGAGGCGCTCGCTTCAACACTCCACTCTCCTCTGCAAAACAGGGGATGTCTAAACTTAAAACTCTCTTTTAAAATACATTTTGATTCAGTAAAAAGTAAAGTACATGGTATTAACAGATCAAAATAATAGATGATTTTATTTAGATATTTATCACAAATGATGTGATTTGCAGACGTGGCACCATTTACAAGCTATTGGTATGATGGTAAATAATGGTCAAATTGTAATCTGCACTGATTGATGGACAAATATTAACCCATATCAACATATATTTATGTTTTTCAGATAAGTATTAACACATATAAAACCATACTTTTCCCTTAAAATACCATATTTTTTAAAATCAAGTCACTTCTAGTATGTTAAGGCCATATTTAAGATCCCACCCTTTGCTTTAAAACAGTAAACTAGGTGTGTAGAGTGAGTGGAGGTTGTCTAGATTTAGGCTACCCTCCACTACATCCCTGCTAGTAGCTGTGTAATTCCAGCTAATGCGGATAATGCCCAGGACGCATTGCGCACGGCGCGCGCAGCCTGCGACGCACAGCTCTCCTTTGATTTGAGGGAGCTCGTTTCACCCACCGGTAGAGAGGACACGGCCGGTGAGATTATGTGATCAGAGTTAGTGATTATCTGTGCATGTAACATGTAGTTTCACAGTTTTTGACTGTTTTAGATGGAAAACGTTGTTTTCTTCGTCTAGATATTGATTTCCCGCAGTTTCTTTAACACCCAATGAGACACCTGTTGGATGTATAAGGCGCAGAGGATCGCAACAGATGATGAGAGTCGGAGGTGAATTTCAGGTAAGACTTTTTTTTCTGGATTTCAAACATTAGCTCGCTTAGAAAACATATAGTTTCTGTTCAATCCTAATATAGCCTAAAGCCGAACCAAACCAGTAGAATATTTAATATAATTTAGATATTGCATGTGATAAACAGGGTTCTCTGCCTTGAATGCATCGTGTTCATATTGATAAGAATACAACTAAACGTTTGGTTGAAATTGTCCAAAGTTCTTTTTCTCTGTGTGCTGGGACAGTGACATCTTAATGGTCTTTGGATAAAGTTTCTAAGAGCAGTTCTGAATAGTTCATGGACCCTAAAGGACTGAAGGTGTAACATATAAAATCAGACTGGCTGCTCATACTGAACTATTTTTACTAAAACATATCAGTGTAGCTGCTTCCTGATTTGCATTCTTGGTCAGTTAATAGTCTTTTTAAATAAGTGACATATCCTCTCCTTACTCTGCCAACAAGCACACACTTTTACAGCTGTTGGGCGACAATGTGCTTCCCTCTGTTAGATTGTCTCGTCTCATCTCTGATTTTGGATTACAAACTGCGTCCTTGTAATTTAATTGAATCCTCACTTAGACTATTTAAAATGTTTGTACTGCATGTAGTAAGGTTGATTTCCACACTCATTTATACATATTTTATTCTCAAGTGATCGTTTATTGGCTGCAGTTTGTATTCCAAAAAACAAGATTATAGCTGTCATAATCTCTGCATTTTAACCCCATCCTCTTGCACGATTCTTCCTTCGCCTCGGTTGACTTGTTGTTTTTTGGCTCTCATTTGAGCTCATGATCTCATATCTGCTCACTTCTGGGTCAATCATGAGGAAG
This sequence comes from Sander lucioperca, assembly GCF_008315115.2. NCBI lineage: Eukaryota > Metazoa > Chordata > Actinopteri > Perciformes > Percidae > Sander > Sander lucioperca. The sequence continues at coordinate 23,415,052 of NC_050194.1, read as the reverse complement.
CATAGCATTCTGACCACAAATCATTTGTCTATTTTGATTGTTTTTGAACAGCCCTTTAAATGCTTTATTGCATTTTAAAAGTTGACTCAAATTATTTGGTGTAAGACTGCTTTAAGTGCTCAACTACATGTAACTATGAAACATGTACTGTAGATAACAGATTTTTATATTTTAAATATAAGTTTTGCAAAACTGAGTTACATAGATCTTTTTTTTGTTTTGCAAAAGCTTCTAATCTAAAATTACTTTGTACTCTCGACGCCTTGGGGAAAGTGTAATATCACTTTTGTGGCCATCCAGTGAGATCAAAACCATTTTTTTTTTTTACTTGTAGAATATTCTTTGTGTTCCTTCTTGTGTAAGCAAGCTCAGAAACCTGCAAATCCTTTCATCCGGTTTCCACCACATGCTGTCAGCACTGAGGTCAGTTACTCATCCTCTCCTGCCCTTACATAACCGCAAGCCGAGCTGCTTCTGCCCAGATTTAGAGGGATATCAGTTTGGAAGTACCCATTAACCCATTGATTTAGGTTCCATTGAGATGGCCTTTATTCTCACAGACTCGTTTATTCTCACTTTTGCAGACTGATGCTGTTACAAATACAGTGTTCTGTGATGTTTAAATACAGATGACAGAATAATAAAACCTAAACCTAAAAAAAAGTAATTTCCCTACTTGAGTGAATAAAATAAGGTTTGCAAATTAAATGCACACATAAAATGTTGCAAATGTCTGTAGGAAAGCCAAAAAGCCAAATCTCCAGGTTTCTCCAGGCAAAGAAAATGGTCACTGTCTCACAAACACGTTGCCTTTCTGGAGGAAGTTTTCTTTGTAAAAACAAATATGTGACATCAAAATACTGCACTGTATTTATTCTGTTCATGAATTGCATTGCATATTTTCAGTTTTTATGTCCGTAAACTTGTTTTGCTTACTGTTATTATTTCACATTCATGTAAACAGGTACTTTAAAAGTACTTTGATAACAATCCAATGGACAAAGTTACAATTTCTAACAGCACACTTGCAGTTTCCATGTTGTGTCAGTGCTCTTTGCCTCATGTTCCTCCATGTCCGAGTGGCTAAAAACAACCCATGAAAAACCAATTAAGCAAGGTTAGTAATCCTCTCCTTGCAGCCGGTATTGACCGCCGTGTCACATACTGTACAGTATGTTAGACCAGCTTGTGCAAAACATACAGTATCCTGTGTCAGGAAGTTCCTTCAGTTTTATAAACAAGAGCCTACATTGCTAAACTAATCAACATTTTGGCATGAAAAGAATGATATTTACATCCCAAATATTTCACGTTGAACAATTTCTCTAACAGGACTCAAAATAACAAGAATGCCATTATGTTGCACTACAGCACCACCAAAATATGTTCTTAAAAATGACCATTATAACCTTCAAAAACATAATATGTCACACAGGGCTATTGTGTCAGTTTGGAGCATGTTGTAAGGTGTTTATGTATTCTTTAACCACCCCACCCATGTTCAAAAACTCGAGATTAACAGATTATTCTGTGACAAAGTAACCACAAGAATGACTCTACATCTTCAGAGCCTGTTCCTGTTTTCACCTCAAGTATAGTTCAAAGGAAAACCATGGCAACTGAAACTAATTCTCTTTATTTGCTTACTTTTAGACTTTAGACTTTAAAGTTTGAGTTGCTCATGCATAATAATCTGTAAACAAACTACTATTTAGCTATATATGTAGATATATGTTGTATAAAATGTTAATGAATTTGTGAAGAACATTTAGTTTTCTGTTGAGTGAAATGCCCAGTGTGGGTGACTTTAATATCCAGAGTGAGATGAGGATCCAGGATGTCCGAAGTGTATCCAGGTGGCTCTTTATGTAACTGGATTACAGAGAGTCTCAACTCGTCTCCTGCTCTGTTGAGCCTGTTTGACGCTTTCACTTTGGTTTCATGTTTGCGGAGCTGTCTCGTCCTCGAGGGTCATTACATCTTTTGAAGGACAATATCAAGTGTAACATGTACAACTTTTGATTAAAGTAAGACTTTAAATTAAGAGCTGACTCCCTTACAAAATAAAAGATAATTGCATGTGGAATTTACGGGCAGCTGCAGGCACCACAGACCTGTAGTAGTTTGGTTTATTCTGGAGGACGCATTCCACACACGTGCAGTAGAATGGTGTCTACAGGAAGACGTATTCCGCGCATGCACTTTCTTCTTTTCCCAAAATTCTGGGCAATTTCCCTCCATGAATTGTTGCACATTTGATTGTCTTTATATTGTTTTAAAATTAATTGTCGAGATGTGGGTAGTGACTGATCTCTTCAAATACAGTGTCCGTTTTGGTATTCCAGCACATGTACAGTTGGTGTCTTTGTAGCATAGTGTTCGCATGTCACAACAAATTGGGGGCACATGGATGTCGCACTAGGGCTGTCCTCGACCAAAGAAATTCTTAGTCGACTGACACTCATGATTTTGTTGACTAATCAATTAGTTGATTTATTCTACAGATCTGTGAAACTGAGTTTCTCCACAAAGAATCATGCAAATTCACCACTTTAAATCTTGTGTTTACCAGAAATGTGCTGAAAAGTTTCTCTGATATAAATTCAGCATGAAAAACCTCAGAAGTCTTAACATTTCTCTTTCTATATTCTTGAAAAAGGAATCTGGAAAGTTGCTTTCATGTGTGTTCTTATTTGTTCTAATACCGTCTAGAGATGTAATATTAATAATGGAATATATCTCTCATATATCTCTCAACAACCAGCTGATCACAACAGGGAGGGGAGTCTAAGGTCTGCGCTTTGAAATGGATTCATACGGATCTTCACTCAACCGTAGCCAATCGCTGGCGAGCGGCCTGGAGAAGTCTTCACCAACGTGGAAGCCATCCCGCTCTCGGAGCAGTAGCACTGGGTCATCCCGCCACTCCAGACAGGTGAGTCATAGTTCACCTGAATAAGAGGATTATAGGTCTATGTATATTGTTCTTTTTAAAAGGGAAGTCATTGCTTTGTATCAGTTACAATTTCCACAGAATAACATCCTGACATTTGTTGCAGTTTTAGATGTTCTGTTTTCATTCTAAATTATAGTTTGTTATTTAGCATGAAACCACTGAGATTAGTGAGCCAGATGCTTTGTCTATTTATTTTAAAGGCAGTAAATGCCACAGTAAAATTAACACCATCTTCATCATTGTGTCATGCATACATCTATTCCTCTGTGGCCTTACAAGACACCGGAAGTTAGTTTAAATCAGACCCAGAATTCAAACTTTTCAAACAACACTTAAAATTGTCTAAAAATAAAGAATACCAGTTTACAAATGTCATATAATCAGATTTCTAGACATTCAAAATTCAGCAAAAATCATAGATTACTAAAAAAAAGTATGCTGTTGCCACCTACAGTACTAGGGACATCAGAGTAAAGTTCATCTTGCCTTCTTTTCTGAGCTTTTGAGACAAAGTTAGCTCATCCAAATTTATTTTCATTTCATGAAAAACTGACAATGTTAAGTCATAGTATGTATGTATGTATGTATGTATGTATGTACACTGTACACCTGACTGTCTTATAGGCTATATTAGCCCTCTGGACTGTGGTCTTAACATCTACAGCTTATAACTTATTTGGTCATAACATCTACAACTTATTCCCTGTTATATATTGTTCTTAAAGTATATTATTTCTTTTCTTGTTTGTCAAGCAATTCTATTATGTTTACATTCTTGTCTTTTCATAGTCATAGTTAATATTTAATAATAAGCTATTGCACTGTTCAATCATTCAGTCATTGCATCACATGGTCAGTCCATACCAGACCTTTGTAATCGCTTCACAAATTGTTAACTCTGTGTGAGTGATTTTTATGTATGTGTATATGTCTGTTTGTTGTGTTATGGTTGTCTAAGCTACTGGATGCCTAAAATTTTCCTCAGGATGAATAAAGTATCTATCTATCTATCTATCTATCTATCTATCTATCTATCTATGTATGTATGTATGTACTGTATGTATGTATATATGTATATACTGTATGTATGTACTGTATGTATGTATGTATGTACTGTATGTACTGTATGTATGTATGTACTGTATGTACTGTATGTATGTACTGTATGTATGTATATATGTATATACTGTATGTATGTACTGTATGTATGTATGTATGTATGTATGTATTGTGTCACTTTACACAATTTGTTGTGTTTTGCTGTTGTGCTTTTGTAAAAGGTCAAAACAATTACTAAAAAAGAAGAATAACATTGCCATTTAACCTTAAAATTAAAGTGTGTTTCCCGTTTATGCTGTCTATAGATTATCAAAGACTGGGAAGTGATTGACGACCTTCAGGTAGAAATGCACGCAGGAGGCGATAACCCTCACGACATGACCACCCCGGGTATCTGTGAAGGATATCTCCTCAAGAGGAGGAAGTGGCCACTGAAAGGTTGGCACAAGGTGAGAAATCCGTCCACTCTGTCATCTTGTATGCCAACACGTTGACTTTATCAATAAAGTTTTTTAAAATATGATATTTGATCTCTTTATCAGCGATACTTTGTCTTGGAAGCAGGGAACTTGCGTTACTCCAAAAATCAACAAGATGTAAGTAAACATTATGTTATTTTTTAAATAGGATATTTCTTCAACTAGATTTAAACACTTAAACATACCTTTTGTCCACTGAAGGTGTCCAGGGGAAGATTCCAGGGCTCTTTAGATGTCAGCCACGCAGTAATGTCGATAAACAAGAAGTCAAATCAGATTGACTTGGATGCAGGGGACATTCTCTATCACATAAAGGTAAACAGTTATTTTCAAACAAACAAAGAGTGTGCCTTCAGATTAAAAGGACATATCTTTGACTTTTCTTTTCTCTCTAAGGCAAAGAGCCATGAACTCTTCTACATTTGGGTAACAAAGCTACAAGCCCACCGCCTGTACAAGAAGCATGAGGCGGCTCATGTTCACAGCAGCTTCCTCCAGACTTTGTCCCATGGCATTGCAGCCGGACAAGCTGGGAATGGAGATTTGGTGATTATCAAATAAGCAATAAAGTCAAACGTAACACACAACAATCTTTACAAGTGACTCAGATTAACTCCTGTGTCCTCTTCCCTCTGTATTTATGTTACCAGAGCTCTGCAGGCATGGTGGATTCAGCTGGAGCACCAGCAGGAGTGCTGCCCTCAGATAACAACGCTGTGAACAGAAAAGTGTCGGCCTGGCTGCAGCAAAGTCACAACCCAGACTCCTGTGTTCAAGGTATGTGTCATATATTCCCAAATGCAAAGAAACAACATTCACAAACCAATGAAAAAGTCTCATTATAGAAACAGATTTCGAATAAAGTCTGGATAGTCTTTGAAAAATATAAGTTATTTAAAGGGGAGCTGTAAAGCCTTTTGTATCTCCAGAGGAAGCTGTGCGGAATCTGATAAATTGCCTCAAGTGATGTCACTTGACAAAATCATGGTGTTCGTTGACTAAGAATTTCTTTAGTCGAGGACTGCCCTGGTGTGGAGGTAGAAAGAAGTGAGCTTAAGAGATCTCTGTAGCCCGCTCCTCATCTCTGCTGCAGGCTAGAGACTCAATGCTACATTAGCTCCTACTAGCACGACACACCCCGAATCTCTGATGGAGCCGTCTATGCTTGAGTCACATTGTGGGTGTTTAGGTGCCAAAACAAGGAAGAACAAAGTGTGGAATGAATAAGACGATATCTCTGGTTCTGCTGCATTGATTTATGTATATATATATTAACCATCCATCATGAGTCTGATAGTGTTATACTGTAGGAGTGCAATTATAAGTGTCTCTCTCAGGAAACACGGTTAAGAAAACAGCTATTGGAAGTGTGCCTTGCATTTCTGTTTCTGGTGGTACATTTTGTTATTCCTCTGGATAAACAGACTTGTGTAAATGATGCGACATCATGTTAAGATGCTGTATTGTTAATGTGTAGTTTTTTTTATTGATCTAAAACTTAAAAACTAACATAAATGTCAGGTTTTACTCTGTCAACCAGAATCAAAGAGTATCATTAATCATTCTCACTATTTAAAAGCTCTTACACAGCTGTCTCTGTGGAATCTTTTTCACCATAAAATGTGATCATGACCACACAAATCTTACCTGATTAATTAGTGACAGAAACTCAATAAATAAATATACCACTCATGTTTTCTTCCAGAGCTGAACCGTTGTCATTTGGACCTTACTGAGCTAAACCGCTTAATCCAGAAGCTGCAGATGTTGGAAGGGGGCCAGGCTTTCACTAACGGAGACCTGAAGCGCATCATCAGCATACAGGTAGAGTTCTGTTCAGTTTGGAGCAGCTTCTTTCTGTGCAGCATCACATGAAATTAAAATTATTTATAAATGTTCTGATCCAGAATATCTCGCTTGAGAAGCCGAAGAAGCCGAGGTCAGGGAAGATGTGGAGCCACTCTCGCACATTATCCCTGGGAATGGTAAGAAAGGTCTGTAATTTACTCTCAATTAGTATGTAGACCAAACGGGTGTTTTACATTGATTTGTACATTGATGCGATATCATTTAATATCAATGTTTTAAATTGATTTGAAATACTTATTGATTGAAATCATAAATAGTCTTTTTACTGGTAAATTATTTTTAGAACACATTGGGTTTAAAGGGTCTGTACTCGATATTCATGAAAAACAAAATAGGATGGGATTGCCTCCACACGACTCTCACAGACAGTTCCCCAACTCGTCAAATACTGACACTTTGTTACGGCCCTCAACGACAGATACCGATGCACAAGGCACTCACATGCAGTCCCATTTACTGGCTATCAAAACAAAGAACAGAGAAACTCAGATTACAACACAAACAGAGGGAGTGTGACTTCATTCTCTGCTCAGGACGCCATTACTCCACTATTTCTTTATAAAAGCAAATAGTTGTTTCCGCTATTTTAATGTTCTGAATATTGAGTACAGACTCTTAAGTATATGACATCCCAATCCTCCTGTAACATTTTTGGGCCTTTTTTTCTAATCCAAAGCCTATTCGTGGGATTACTAAATCGGTGAGTTGGCAATGGGCAGAGACAACTTGATTCATAAAAATGATTAAATGTTTTCCATTTACACACTTATAGTTGTAGCATCCTGAAAATGAATTGTGACTGCATAAATAATGGACACAAAAAAATGTAAATTAGTTAAACGTGTTTTATTTTAATTGCACTGAATAACGTTTCTGTGTGCTTTAGTCTGGTATATTCGTAGTAGTCTTATTCAACCTCCAAAATATATTTTATATACCAGAGTATCTTGTTTTTCCCACAGAACAGAGCATAAAATGAGTAAATGAATAGATCAATCAAGTAAACCTGCGTTTTGTTTAGATTCTAGATCAGTAGTTTTCAATCCTGTTCTTTAGAAATCAGAGTGCTGTTGGTTGTCTATAAAATCAATTTAATTTAATCATAAAATACCTTAGGGCTGTGGTACTAGAGGTCCAGGTTTAAGCCATTAAAAAAAGTAGTTAACCTGATGTTCCAAATGTAAATAAGTCCTTGATTAGATGACTATTATGATATTGATGTATCTTCACAGTACAGTATTGGTTTTGCAGGGAAAGCACATTATTACCAATAATGATGACTATAATCCATGTTGGTCAATTTAATTGATTTCACCAGGATGATTATCACACAACACAATGCAACAACAATAAAACAATAAAAACTGTACTAGAGATCCAATAGGCCTCAACACATTTTATAGGTAGAATTTTTAGTGAAGTTTTAGTGCGTAACTTTTTGATATTAATGAACGTCCGTTACATTCAAGCCATTGCCAAATGAGTTGCTACAAAGCTAATCAAGACTGTCAACTCCACACAGCTCTCTCTGTATTTCTCAGTATGACTATGTTAAGATAAGATTGTGTCGTCCGGTGACTTTCCCGCACAGAAGAATGTGAGAAGATAATTACCTCTTCTGAAGAGTCCATCATGTTTTTTTTTATCCTCTGTGTCCTCCTTGGCTACTAGCAACTGTGTGAGCGATCACATAAGGCTTGTATCATGTGGACGTGCCGCCAGTTTTGTTGTCATTACTTAGAATTCCTATGCACTATAGCTTTAAATTAGTTACTCCTGTGTTTGACAAATCATATTTTTTATGTGAAATATGATTATTAGTTTATACACACATTTGAAGCTACCGCCAGCAGCTGGTTATAGCTTAGGTTAGCATAAAGACTGGAGACAGAGGGAAACAGCTAGCCTGGCTCTGTTCAATTGTTACAAAATCTGCCTACCAGCTCCTCTAAAGTGAACTAATTTACACATTATATCCGTACAAAAACAGAAGTCTAAAAAAATAATAAAATGAGTGGTTTTACGGGGAGGAGTATTTATTAGCTGATGACAACAAGACTCCAGGAAGTTACTGCGCCTTTACACCTAAATTCTCAGATAACAAGGGACATTGTTAAGTGAACCATTGAATCAACCATCTTCCATTCTCCTCTGTTCATCTTCATAGCTGTCCTCCAGTCACCTGGGCAGCTCGCCTCACCTCGGTGCATCGGTCCCCTCTATCCCTGACTACGTCTACTCACAGCTGTCCCCTCCTACTGCCACATCGCCCGAGGGCAAGAAAATCCAGCAGGACATCTGCGCCATATCGCTACGAGGTCAGAAAAACAGAAACATGCACACAGGTAGACAGGGTTCCTACAAGGTAGTATTATAGGTAGATGAGCAAAATCCAAGACAAGATCAGAGAGTCCACAGAGATGATTATGCAAAAGGTAAAATGTTACAAATGCCATATTGAAAGAAATCTGAAATGAATATGCATCCAAATTTCCCCTGAAACTACTTCTGTTGTTATTCCTCTTCAGTGCTTGCTTCGCTGAAGACAGTGCATGAAACTCTGTCCCAGGAGAGGCAGAAGCTGCAGGAAGTCTGGGAAACTAACAACATCCACCAGTCTAAAACCGCTGAGGTACGATTCACGCTGAACCTGTCATCTGAATTCTCTGGGACATATTCCTTTCTGGGCTTTGATGGCTGTTTTTCTTTGCTCATCATTCTCTTTCCTCCGTCGACAGCCTGCAGCAGCGAGGCATTCATCCCACGGGCCTCCTTCAGTAGCAGATTCAGCTGCAGAGTATTTTGACGCCAGCGACATCCTTTGTGGTAGTTCCTCTGAGGTGTCTGATGAGTCAGGACTTAGTGATGGAAGCACCACCAACTCTGAGCCAGAGGAAGGACATGGTGGGTACATGTAGGACCTTCATTCATGCTATACAATTATTTTAATTAGTTTCATCTACTCTGACAACTAGTTGCATCAGTACGCAAACAGAAAGGAAACAGAAATGTCAAAAATAAGTTTTTACAGTAAGAAGTGTGATATTTTTCCCCTGGAAACTTTAAACCTCATGAAGAAACTTTAAATAAACCATTTTAATTTCTGCATTAAGACAATTCCCAATATGCCAATGTGTGTTTTAAGCGCTAGGCAATTTATTTATTTAAATTTACTTTTAATTATTAGTTTATTTTTTTCAGCTAAATATTTTAGAGAGTATTATAGATCCAAGACAAAACTGATAGAAGGGCGGGAAAAGTCACAATTACATATCCATCTGCTACTTCAGCACAATGGACAGCGCCATGGATTTTTAATTACACGGTTAGGCTACAAATATTTCAGAGCCATGGTCGGGACCGTAGATTCTAACTTGCACAAATCTCAGTCATATAAAGGATCAATAAGTCAGACAGACACAATTATATTCAACAAAACAACTCCTCTGCTCCTGCACTCTCTCTGCTACTAGGGGATGGAGTGGGGGGGATGGTAGATTAACAAGGGGCATGTATTTTAGTCATTATGCTAACAAGAGGGATGGCATTGCCCCTCATTCCCCCCTCAAATTGCCTCCTGGATTTAATTGAAATATCTATTGGCTGTATTACCATGAAATGTGGTTCATTTGAACATTCATATTCCTGAGGGGATGAGTTGTAATAACTTTGATTGTCGCTTAATTTTGTTTTCTAGCGCCATCATCAGGTCAAAATTTCTGTTTGTCCACTAATTTGATTTATAACTAAACACCTGCAAAACTAACATTTCCATCAGCCTCAGCTGTACTTTGTTTAGCACCAATATTAGCATGCTAACACACTAAACTCAGATGGTGAACATTTTAAACATTATACCTGCTAAACAGCAGCCTGCTAGCATTTAGCTCAAAGCACTTTTTTAAAGATTATTTTTGTGGGCTTTTCCCTTTATTTGATAGTGACAGTGACAGGAAAGGTGGGAGAGAGATGGGGGATGACATGCAGCAAAGGGCCGCAGGTCGGATTCGAACCCGGGCCGCTGCAGGACCCATGGGGCGCACGCTCTTACTGAGTGAGCTAGAGGTCGCCCCAGCTCAAGCACTTCTGTGCCTAAATACAACCTCACAGAGCTGCTAGCACGGCTGCAGACTATTGTTCTTGTTGTTTCCTGAATAGAAATAACAAACTGCCCTTTTGCTTTGATTAATATTACTTCCTTTCACCAACATTACAGCGTCGGCCACCCGGAAGTACCGTGCTAGCATTTCCAAGAGTCCTAACAGCTTTATTCCCAAGAGCACCGGCCGGCGAACGACACTGCCTGCTCACTGTCCTGACAACAGCCACGTGGGCCTCATGGCTATCCTCTACAATAACATAGGCAAGTCACACCACTCTGCTGTTACACAGACTTTATTTTTGAAACAGCAGTTTCCTTATGTGCTGTGTTTTTCCTCAGGTAAAGACTTGGCTCGAGTGTCCATGCCTGCTGCTCTCAATGAGCCCGTTAACCTGCTGCAGAGGCTGTGTGAAGAGCTGGAGTACAGTGAGCTGCTGGATATCGCCAGCAACACATCGGACCCCTACCAGAGGATGGTAAGACTATTCACACACATTTATGTAATATGACTGAGTCAGATTGTCGTTAATGACGTTGTAGCAACCCTGATAAATCTGCAGCGGCTAAGCAGTTGATAATGTTTCCTAGAAATATAATTTAGACTCCAGTCCAGGAATTTTGCAGTGCACCTGTCTTTACTTTTTTTAAACTGCCCAAGTAAAGGCAGGAAAATGGCTGCTTGTTGTCTTGTGGCTGCACACAGAATCACCCAGCAACAGGCAGTTACATGAGCAATGAAGTGATTTTGTCATATACTGTATATTTTTTTTTAAGTAAACATACAATAACAATCAGGGATATGTAACAACCAACAACAATGTCTTTCCTCCTTTCCTCATCCTCCCGATTGTCTCTGGATTGAGTTAGCACAACACACTCTTGTATTTGATCTCTTACAGGTTTACATTGCTGCCTTCGCTATCTCTAGTTACTCCCCTGTGACATTCAGAAACCGCTACAAGCCCTTTAACCCGGTGCTGGGGGAGACCTACGAGTGCGTCAGAGAGGACCGGGGCTTCCGCCTCATCAGTGAGCAGGTATCTCACAAACAGGACATTTATTATGTGATATTTTATTCAGGAATATCTTTAAGAGCTCTGAGTGGCTACTACAGGGGACCAAACTGACTTACTTCTACGATTGGGAAAAGATGATGGGGAGTTACTATTTAATCCCCTCTTGGTAAATTAAGATGGATCATCTATTTGTGTAATTGAGCAGCTCAGCCACACAGAGCTGCACGAATCAACACTGAGTGATTTATTGCTTTAATGAAATGGTGGTAACTAATCATGCTATCAAAAATGAACACAAATCATTTATTTTAATGTGATAGCAATTACGTGAAAAGTAATTAAATGTCAGTCCTCGACAAAGCAATTCATTTCTTGAACAGTATCTTAGCAATACAGCTTCTAAAAACATGATTTCAGATAGGCACGCTGAAATTTAGAGATGCAATTTCAAGATGCAGTATGTAATAAATCTCAAAGCTCAAGAAACTGCAGCGATTACACAACGTTTTACAGTGATGCATATTCCTAAGTAAAGCAATATAGTATTTATAATATCATGAGACAGTGACTTCTGTTAATATCATTGATTACATAGTAGTATGTGATCAAAAACTCTTTCCATGGCAGGAATTGAATTTGATAATAAAGAAATTGACAGTTGATAATTAAAAAAAATCTGGAGGTGTGAAGTTAGAAAGATGTGATCTTTCCAGACCTATGTAGCCCGCTGCTCATCTCTGCTGCAGGCTGGAGGCTCCAGGCTACATTAGCCGCTACGGGCACAACACACCCTAATGTCCGACTAAACTGTCTGCAGTTAAAGTTGCAGTTAGAGTTGCATTTTGGGTGAAGAAGGCACCAGGTTTTGACAGGAAAAGAACAATGTGTGCAATAAAAAAGACTGTTCTGCTGCTAAATCGGTGCAGTGCTCTTTTTAGGACAAATGCACAGATAGTGCAACGATAATAAAATATGTAACAGTCTCGTTGATAAAGATCCAATTCTAATTGAAAGTGAAAAAGCTTTACATCTCTTTTACTTTTTCTTCCACACTCATATGTACTGGAAGTATCCATTTTAAAATTTTGACATACTTTTTGGTACTTTACCAGGTATGCCACCATCCCCCCATCTCTGCCTGCCATGCACACTCAGAGAACTTCTCCTTTTGGCAAGGTGAGACTCTTCTTTTATCAAACCAAATTCTTGATTTGTGTTTCAGTTAGTGGTCTAAGTCACATGTCTCTTTATCCTCTACATTTGCTTTGGAAATGCATTTGCAAAGCAAAGTTAGGACTTCTTGTAATGTATATTCTCAACAACACTTGTTTATTTATATTCCTGAACAGACCAGCGATGGAAAAATAAATTCTGGGGGAAGTCACTGGAGATTCTGCCAACAGGAATGGTGAATGTCACTCTTCCAAGGTAAACAGTCTACACCTGGCATTATACTTGCCATTACATGTAAGTGAACATCATACTTTATGTGAAGCAATGAAGGTTCTCTCCATTAGAAAATCAATGAGACATGAAACACTTCCATAAATATGCCCGTTTTAAAATGACACAATCAGGACAAACCAGAGCCACAGCACTTGGCCGTGTATACATCATGATTACTAAAGCACACTTAAGGTTTTCCACAAAAAAAAAATCCCAAAAGGTTTTCATTGGCATATTTGCCTTTATTTGACGGTTGACAGAATAGTGAGAGACAGAAAACATGGGTAGGAGAGAGAGAGGTATGACATGCGGCAAATGTCCAGGGCTTGAATCAAACATGAGACGTTGCGTTTATAAGGTTATGCACCTTAACCATTAGGCTACCAGGCGTCTAACTAATAATTATTTTCTGTACGTCACTTTTTTGCTTAATAGATTAGAATTCTTTCCAAAAAATGGGAAAGAATGTTGTTGTTGTTGCTCATTTTGTTCAACCAAAATGGAAAGATATTCAGTTTACAAAGATATGAAACAAAGAAAACCAGCAAACATTCATACTTGATAAACTCTCTTTGTTAGTTTAGCTTGATAAATTTGATGTTTTGTCCAGGTATGGTGACCACTATGAGTGGAACAAAGTAGTGACCTGTATCCACAACGTCCTCAGTCAGCAGCGCTATCTGGAGCATTACGGAGAGGTCACCATCCGTAACCTCAACAGCAACGTCTGCACCTGCAAGATTACCTTCGTCAAGGTGAACGAAACGACTTCCTGCAACACTCAGCTCTTTTCTCTTTTCTGTGTTTGGATATTTTAGGGTTTTGACTGACACGTTTGTCTGTTTTTGTAGTCTCGTTATTGGGGTTCAGACACGAACAAGAATGAAGTGCAGGGCACGGTGCTGGACCAAAGTGGGAGTGTCATTCACCGGTTCGGAGGTCTGTGGCACGAAGGCATCTACTGTGACACCCTGCCCACTCCGAAATGTGTCTGGAAGCCAAGTGAGTGTGTGATCATCGCAAACAAGACTGAGGACATGTTTGCTAATGTGTTTGTCCTCAAGGTTTTTCATGTGTTGCTTAGATTCTGCTTTAGAGGTTAAGGGTTTAAATGGAAGCATTCCCTGTTGCCAAAACTGCTAATCAGCATAAATCCAGGCGTCACGTTTGTGCAGCAGCTCACCGGAGAGGCTTCTGTCACCCCACAGATCCCCAGCCAAAGGATCATATGCTGTACTATGGCTTCTCCACCTTCGCCATGGAGCTAAATGAACTGACCCCCGACCTGAAGCCTCTCCTTCCTCCTACAGACAGCCGTCTGCGCCCAGACCAAAGGTGAGGCGAGCTGGAGACGGTGCAAAGAAAAAAAATCAACATATAATAGAGTGACGGTCTAATGTAATTTTCAAAAAAAGTGGATTTAGTGTTGAATTATTCTTTAAATTCCTCTGCTTTTAATAGGTTGCTGGAGGATGGAAAGGTGGATGAAGCAGACATAAAGAAAGATGAGATAGAGGAGTTTCATAGGGAGCGGAGAAAAGAGCTCTCCAAAATGGGGCAAGATCATGTTCCACGTTTTTTCAAGTAAGTTCAATTATTTTGTAATCCTGGTTATAGACAAACAATTACGCCCTGTCACAACAAAGTGAGTAACTTTGGTGTTTTAAAGTTAGTTTGGATTCACCAAAGTCACTCAATAACACAAACAAACAAACCGATGGAGGCAGCAACTCCTGTGTTCTGCGAGGTAAAATGACTGTTTTTGTCAAAGGAGTCTGGTAGCTTTAAAGAGAGCAGAGATAACGGCTTCAGTTCCCTGTCGACAAGGTAAAGCGGTGAAAATATGCTAAATAGTGTTCACTTAAACAGTTTTTTTTAGGTGGCTAATCTACATTTAGCTGCTGGCCCCCATCCACAGCAGTACATTGCTTAGCTTCTGTGTTAGGACTCCTGCCTGCTTCTCCAAACTATTATATCAGTATTGAATTCACTATAATGTAATGACGAAGCAAAGCAGCAAATTCTCACAATTCAGAACCTGGACCTATTAATTTTCTGGCATTTTTGCGTGAAAAATGAATGAAACGGTTAATCAATAAACAGTACTATGGCAAGTTCATTTCCATATTACTCAGTATGCTTACATTCTTACAGATACATGTTAAACAATAAATATATATATATAAACATGGATATAAAGTAAACATTTGATTTATGGTGATACAGCTGAAAACAAGCAAGTTTCTTCTTTGTTTCAAATTGTTGATATTTTGAAGATACCACATGGTCTTCTCACCATGTTCCTGTGCAAATACATGAATTGTATGAAATGAAAGTTTGTAAATGATTATTTTCTTCTTCTTCAGAAAAGCCAAAGATTCCTGTGGACGGGACGTGTGGTTGACAAACGGGACGTACTGGAAGCTCAGAGAGAATCCAGGTTTTGCTAATATTGAAAACCTAACTGTCTGGTGATGAGACGACAGCGACGAGCGACGCCAGACAAAAACCACATGTGGGTGAGAGAGAGAGAGAGAGAGAGAAATATCAGTGGCGGATAAACAGCTCTGAGAAACGTGCAGAGTGGAGATGATGCTGCTGGTCTTTCTTCTCGTTCCTTCTGTTGGCCCATGACTGGTTCATGGAAACCCTCAGCACCAGTAGTCCCATCAGACCAGTCAGTCGCCCAGCATCCAGCACAGGTGAAGAAACAGAAAGAACTTTTCTCATCACGATCAGTTTTATAATGCATTTTTTTTTTTTTTGACTTCTTCAGTCAACACATATACAGTATATGTTTATATTTTTGAGAATTGCACAGTTTTTTGCAGAAAAGACTGAATGTGTGACGCACACTCTGCATGAACATGAACAGTCAGGCTAGTAACAGGCCTGTTGTGTTAGTTTATTAATTGTAAACATTTATTAAAAGCATGTCTTCCTTCTCAGCCAGTTTACTTAACATTTTATGATGGGTACATTTGTTTGATCTTCTGAAGTTAATGCTACAGTTAGGGCTGGATTACCAACTGAGCAAAGCGGGCAACAGCCACAGCGTCCCAGACAAGGGAGCCAGTGGGTATTTTCATTTATTTGATTATTAATTTACTAACATGATTCTTGCAATTTTTGTGTTGGCACTTATTGTATGTCGCTTTGGATAACAGCGTCAGCTGTGATGTATTACAAATTGGTTTGGGAATATGCTCCACTAAAGCACAATAAAGATAAGAACCTTAAATCTGCAGTTAATTATCACCAGAATCTGCAGCATCCCTCAGCATCACAGAGCTTTAAAGTCAGTTTCAGCTCATTGTTTATCTGTTCGGCCACAACTTTACTGTTTTAGTTCACCCTGACCCGTCATATAGCGTCGTTTCCAGAGAAAAAAAACTCTGTACACTACCTGCTCAGCAGCAAACAGCAGACACAGTTAGAGACTAGCTGGTGAACAAAGTGGAGCATTTGTGCAGATAAAGAGACATATATTTCCCTCAGGAGTTGGAAGAGACCAAAAACAGCTAAAAGAGAGAGAACCATCAGAAACACGGCATCAGATGAAGGATAATTAGTGCTGCAACGATTAGTCGATCGACAGAAAATGAATCGGCAGCTGATTTGATTATCGTCTTAGTTCTTTTTTTTAAGCAAACTTTTTTCTGCTTCCAGCATCTCAAATGTGATGATTTGATGCTTTTCTTTGTCGTAAATGATATTAAACTGAATATTTTGTGTTTCGGACTGTTGGTCGGAGAAAACAAGACATTTGAAGGTGACACCTTGCGATGTGGGAAATTATAAAGTGTATTTCTCACTTTACCAATTAATCGATAATTAAAGCTATAGTGCGTAGTTTCTGTCTCCTTCATGAGAAATTCTAAGTAATGACAACAAAACTGTCGGCACGTCCACATGATACAAGCCTTCCCTGACCGCGAATCTTAGCTTTGTAGCAACTCATTTGGCGATGGCTTGAATGTAACGGACGTTCATTAATATCAAAAAGTTATGCACTAAAGCTTTAAAGAGAATAGTTGGCAGATTAAAGCTGGGGTAGGCAGTTTTTTTGCGTCATTGGGCCTTAACCTTTCAGCATATTGTAATTCAAGTGGTCTGAAAGAAAACTGCACCTCTTCTTGTTTCTGTTTTTAGGCTTTTAGAGAATCTATCCTGTAACGGCCAATCATAGGTCACTTCAGAGGGAGGGCGTTCCTTTTGCAACGTCTTATTTGTTTTTTTTCAACATGTAATTTATTATTTAAAGAATCACAATAACCAACATTCATTATATACACATATTTAAAAGAAGAAGATATGAAACTGTATTTCTATGTCATTGATAGTGAAAAGAATATCCAACTGGTTGGAAACATGTACATGTTCATTAAATTGTCGACATCACAACTGTGTTTTTATTTGTCAGTGGTATGTATCATTTCATTTATGAGAACTACACTTGGCTGCAGGTAAATGTATACGCATGGTGACTTTTGTTTGAAATCGATATTATGGCACAAATGAATTCTCACTTAATTTTTTGAATGCAGCATTTTAAAAAAGGTGCTTCGTTCAGCTGATAAATATTATATAACATAAACTCATCAAAACAGACGAGACTTGTCATGTGTAAGCTTTAATGTCATGAATAAAAAAACAACAATACAATACACAATTATGCCACCTTTTAATAAATAACAGTTTTCCCCATTCAGAAAATCTTCATCTCTTATTTTTGCAATTTATAAGCTCCTATTGAAGGAGTCAAAGGAGGTTTAACAAACAGTGCACATGAATCACACACACAAAAATAACATGTTTGACCTCATCTGGTCTCCCTCCTTAACTCCTCTATAGCAATATTATACAGTAAAATCTCTGGAAATACAGTTCCCACACAGTCTTTTATTCTCTTACTGAGGGAAATGTGTGCTCAAGGGAAACACAGACTCATGGGAAATGGAGGTAATAGAGGTTTAACATCAGGGATTGGCTGAAGGTGATTGTAATAGCTGAGATATCCAGCAGGGGTCGTTCCTGAGGCGTCTGAAAGCATTTCTGCGATTTGATGTAGGTGAAACACGAAACAAACCAACAGCACATTTAAATAAATAAGCCAGTAATAACGTAAAACTTTACTCTCATTGTTTTTGAAATGCCATCAGTAATTTGCTTTCTATTAATTGCACTTGAAACAAGAATTGTCCATCGCTCACCTTCATCAAGGTACATCATCACCTTTTCCTCTGACAGATGTCAACAGAAACATTTATTAGCATATCTTTTGGAAAAGTTACAAACAATATATCCATTCTTTTTTCTGCATACAATTAACACTTTGCTACCATTTCAATATTTTTTTCTTTAAATGTTCAGGTAGAGGACTGAACCGTCAGACAGTTTGTCCTTTTCACATCATTGTTAAGATCATTTTGCCAAATACTGCAGTCCCAGTCTTTAAACAACGGTTATATAAAACCAGCACAGTTCAGAAAAGAGCTTGAATTTGAATTTTATGTCGACATGTGAAACCTTATTAAGGAAAACAGGTCTAAGCCAGGGTTTAAAAAACAATTATAGGAGTCCAACCCTTACATATTGACCAGGCATCAAAAACAAAACCTGTAAAATTGTATAATTACTTGGATTTTTCATATTTTATCGATTCAGTTAACTGTTTCTGTAGATTTCATTTCCCAACATTAAAGTCCTCTCCATGTTGCCAGGAGGGGAACTACTTCATTAGTTTAATTTATGATGGCCTAACTTTTAAATATATGAGTCTGAAAACAGTGAAACCAGCCTGTAAAATACACACCATATGTAAGTTTCTTTCAGTACTTTACAAACTAACTCCCCCTGGTCCATAACCCCCCAATTCTCTGAATTAATCCAGATGACCTGACCTCAGTGTCTCAGGGCTGTGGTATTTCTCTTCATTTACGCATGAAATGTTTGGTGGTGGCATTTTTTTTTACATTTTTTTTACTGTGAAAGAACAGATTAACATTTTGGGAAATATACTTTTTCCCTTTTTTGTTTGAGAGTTAGATGAGAGGTTTCATGTTTGTATGACAAAAATTGGTTAGCATAGCCACTTAGCTTAGCTTAAAGACTGAAAATAAAGGGAAACAGCTAGCCTGGCTCTGTCCAACGCACCTATAAGTTCACACATTTACACTTCGTATCTTGTTTGTTTAATGGGTACTACAACTGAAGTGTACACATTTGTACAAAGACAGTGCGCTACCGACGTTTCACTTAGAGAAACTCATTTTAGGCATTTCAAGAGTGCATATTTGTTTTTATGTTGTTAATTTCATCTCTCCCTCAGAAAAGACTAAAGTAACCCTGCACTGCACCAAGCGAGTGGCTGTCTGTCGCCTCCAGTGTTGTCTGAGGCCATTAGCACACCTGGTGAGGAATGAGGAGCAGATCTCTTTATCAGCGCCGACTGCGGCCTCACTCTTCATTTCTGTCACCAGGCCAAGAGCCAGGACTCTTGTCAGCCAGTGTCACGGCATGATAGGCCCGAAGACTAGGGGGGAAATTCAGAGTGTCTGTCTGGTCACTTTGTGCTTCCTGTTTATCGTCGGTCTGAGGGTGACAGTACCTCGTCTGTTAACCTACAGGTGCGTGTAGCCGTTCTGATTGACCCACTTTTTACTCGTCTGCAGCTCTGTTGCTCTGCTCCTACTGTATGGGAAGTGATTGGGAAAACCTGCAGCACCACATCAAAAAAGATTAAGATGTATAGATCAGAGTCACAATGGGAAATGTAATGTAGTTTAATATGAATAATGTGGTTTTGTTCATGCACAGTGGGTGCAGTTCGTGTTTTAAACGGTCACAATTCTCTCTTCCAATACTGTTTTCCAGTTACCTCGTCAACGATGCTGGTATTGATCGTGGGCTTTATGTGTGTACTGACAGGATCATTTTCACATCCACTGATTGCAGCAGGGGGCTAGGCCTTTGTTGTAATGAGGCCTTTTTTCACTCTATGAAACCAAGCAGTTGGCCTTCAGGTGAGATTTTATCATATCCAGCATTTCCATGTTAACTGTCTCTGTGCTTGGACATGGATCTAATCACATTACAGTTCAAACAGACATAAATTACGACTCTGTGTTACCCTGTAAATACCAAGAAGGGCAGCATTTGATTATGAAATGTAAATTGTATCCCCAGATTTTAAGTCATAGGAACTTCACAGATAAAAGCTCTTCTTTTACACCTGTGAGATATGTTGGATTGTTGTTGGATAATTGTTGTCCTTTTGTAAGGACTTGTTAGTTATTTCTGCTGCTGTTGTTGCTGATTTACTTAACATTAATGCACATGCAAACACACACACACACACACACACACACACACACACACACACACACACACACACACACACACACACACACACACACACACACACACACACACACACACACACACAGTTCAATTAGCGGCCGTGCTTCAGAACAAGCCCTCCTAACCTCCTGATATCAGTTCACTCAGACACTCTGCAGTCTGCAACACTCCTCTGTCGCCACTGGTGGGCGCTGCACCACACATATTGAGCCAGATTTGACGAGAGAGACTGTGTGTGAAAGGTAATTTCTGCTTAGAATCATCAGGGGGGAAATGACCGTGAGCATATTTTAAGTAGGCCCTATGTGTGAAATGTTGAGGGTGAAACGGAAGAGACAGACAGAGACAAGACAGATCAAAAGAGACAGAGAGAGTGTTTGATGCAGGAAGAATAGACAATCCCTGTAGGCGTCTGTCAGCAAACAGATATGCAGATAATTTTTTTCCCCCCAAATCTCCAAATGTTTCAAAGGCTTAAGTCACAGGTCTGTTTGTCCGTATGGTGTTTATGTGACTGCAGGCTGGTTCTCCAGTCACATCCACTTCTGTTCAACACTAACTTTGACAGTAACCTTGGAAGTTGCTCCTGTAATCATTTGACACTTTGAGAGGGGACTTTATAGAGAGGCTGGCCACACTGTGACATGACAGCAGACGAGGCTGCATGTTCTGTGATGTGGTTCTAGTATTTGTCTGCATCAAAAAACAGAGACTGTTCCAGCCCTTTATCATGACCTGACCGGACAGACCAATGCGTGTTCATGAGGGCGGTGTGGGAAGACGCAGGGAGAGAGACTGTGGCAACTGTGTGAGGCCTTCAGTGGGTGTAATAGCCATAGTAGTCTGCATCGCTGTTGCTGTCCTTCTCGCAGACCTCTCCACTGCGCGGAGGCGGGGAGTTTTCAGTGCTGGACGTGTACGGCGACACCCTCCTCTTCTTGTTGTCCCCCACGCCGCCCTCAAACAGGCCCGAGTCGGCCGAGGCCACTGATTTCACAGAGGGAGGTTCGAGCCAGTGGTCCTCTACCACCACCTCTACAGTGTCTTTGGGCTTGTCGTGCAGCAGGGGCGGCTGCAGAGGCTCTAGGAGCGAGGGCGGGTGCAGCCTGGGGTTGCCAGGTGACATAGAAGAAGATGAGGAGGAAGAAGACGAGGACATGGGTCTAAACCAGCCCAGACTGGGGCCAGGCTTACTCGGGTGGCTGAGGTACTGAGGGGTGGGCCGGCTGGTGGTCCAGCCTGCTGAAGTGGCTCCTGATACAGACACGCTAGTAGATGCAAAAGGATGGTCTGGGTAGTAGCTGAGGGCATGGTGAGCAGATGTCTGCAAGGGGAAGGGCTTGTAGAAACCGTTTCCGGAGAAGTCCCCCTCATAGGAGGAAGTGAAGTCAAGCCGATTGGAGGCCACACCCTGCTGAGGCGGCAGGTACCAGCGGCTGTGAGGACCAGGGCTGGCGGACGGGTCTTTGTGCTGCTGGCCCATACCATAGAAGCGGCTCTGAGGCAGGGGGCTCATGTACTGCTCAGAGAGGTAGCCCTGGGGGTAGCAGCTCCCTGGCAGCAGCTGCTGGCTCTCTGGAGGGGAGGGGGTGAGGCGATCAGAGTCAGGAGGAGCGTACAGCCTAGGCAGCAGGGAGGAGGAGGAGGAGGGGCAGAGAAGAGAGTGTGAGAAGAGAGACAAAAAAGAAGGTGTTATTTCCTGCACAAACCTCAAACTATCTATCAAACATCTCACAGCCCCTCACACCCTTTCATTGCAACATGCTCGAGCAGCACAGTAATTGCATCTAATCCAATATTAAATACCTGTTTAGTACCAGCAGTAATCCAGTCTCACTATTCACAGTGAGCTAATGCATTTATTTTACAAATACAGCTTATTAAAAATAATTTACTTACGTGTCGTAATTGTCGCGGAAACCTTTAGCGAAGGGGTTATGGTCTATTTTCAGCTGAGTGATCTGTGTGAGGAATAGGAGGAGGGCAATGAGAGAATGTAGGCAGAGGAAAAAGAGAAGGCGTGAGCTACCATGTAAGAGAAACGAGAGCAAAAAGAGAGGAGGTCACTGACTAATAATTAATGAGGATTACATGTAATTTCTTTTCATGTGTGTGGAAAGTTAATCTTTAGAACCAGAGAGTGGGTACACATATAGTGATAGAATGAACATCATACCAACACGGCGAGTGTATGTTGCTTTGGATTACAGTAACTCTTACACAATGTATTTGAACAGCTGTTACAGATATACTATATACAGCACATACTGGGGAGGAGTGAGCGACGGTCCTCAGGTCAGCTGAGGTGACTCTTAGTTGAACTTAGTTACTGTATAGTAACCCATGTAAGATTCTAGCAATGTTATTTATTGTGTGTGCATGAATCATTAAACTCTAGACCTCATAAAGATGGAGGATGAGATATGTTGTTATGGTGTTATGCAATCAGCAGTTCTTACAGTAAATAAGTGTGTACATTAAATAGAATAAAGTAACAGATCCCTACTCGTTAGTCCAAAATATAACAAAAATAAAGACACAAGAGAAGTGAGACTTCATAACATAACTTATAATTTCTTCTCAGGCTTTTTCCAAGTAAGAATTGATTGAAAATAAAAAAATAAACTGAGCTGAGGTTGACCATAATTTACAAAGAATCAGTACACACAAAACTGCCGTCCTGTGATTGATGTGACTTACATCGGCGTTCTGATAAGCGGTGACAGCGATGAACTGAGTTTCTGGGAAGATGAAGGTCTGAGCTTTGGATGATAGGAAGGCATCCTCGGAGCCGTCCTCCTTAACCTCCGCGATGTGCAGACGAGGCTGGTACCTGTGGAGCGACTGGAGCACGATCATCTGGAGAGGAGAGCGATGCCAGGACAATCTAATATTTGGTATGTTTCACATTTTATTTTGCCGTTATTTGATCAAAACATTGAAGATAATCAGACAGGAAATGTGAAGGCAGAGAGAAAGCGCTTGGCTGGATTCAAACCAGAGATACTTTATATGTATTTTAGAGCACTTTTCCACTGTTACACCCAATAATGTGTTTTTTTTCAATTTGACATTTGTCAGAAACATGATACAGAAAATGAACATTGTATGTAACAACCGATTTATTTGTGTACATTTTAAAAGATGAATAGGCCTACAAAGAAGTGGTTTAAGAAGCTCTTGATATGATGCTTGTATACAGAATTATTAGAGGAAAGACAAAGAGTAGAAGGTAGAGAACAGGTAGCGGTACCTGTGCCACATTATTGGTGCTGCCCTTGTTGTTGGTGAGTTTGAGTTTGCTGAAAGACACTTCTTGTCTCATCCAGTGGGCTCCTGTGTTGGGAGAGTCAGGGTGCATGTACATCCGGTTCCCTGTAAGAGCAAAAGCACACCATGAAGAACTTTATAACATTTTGAAAGTATTTCTGGCCAGGAAAACTACTAAAACAAATATTGTTTACACTTTCAGTCACTTGAACATGCATGAATCTAACATCAGCAACATCTGCATGTTTATTTAGATATTCATAGATTTCGCATACAATACAATTTAAATGTAACCCCCCACGTTAACACACATTTATCAAATGAATATTTCTGCTCATTTGTAGAAAAAGATAGATAAGGTAGTCTTTGCAATGCATCACAGTGCAAGCAGTAACATACGTAACAGCTGTTGATATTGCATGTTGGATTTTTTGTAGTGCACTACAAATAATCCAACATGCAATATCAACAGCTGTAGATATTGTAGATGTTACTGGCTGCCAATATTTGTTTAAAACAATAAATCACTTGTATGTGGTTGATTGAGTTTAATAAGTGGGAGGGTGAGAAGCCGCTGAAAAAAACACTTTTTCATCACATTTGATCTAAATTTAAATTTGCCAACAGGGATGATATTGTTTTCATCCTTTCTATATTTGACTTCTTATTACAGGATACAATCTCAGTGCCATGATTTTTCACAGTGTTACCACAATGACCTGCTAACCTTCTATGAGCAGACCACATTAATGCACTATTAAATCTAATTGAGTAAAGTTTCACCACAGTTTCCACAACTGTGGCATATCAGCAGTCACCTTTCCACAACACCTGGCACATGTGTGACAACACCTTGCACTTTCTCTCATTTATATAATTGTGGTTAGTCTATCATCAATCACACACAAAATATGTCTTGGTTGACTTGCTATTGTGTTTTTCTTTCTCTGAGGTGTGAACAGGAAGAAATAATGACGGAATGGAAGAAGAGAGAACAGGGAGAACGGAACATGAAGATGTAAAAAAACAAAACAATTCCATGTTCTTTACAGAACTGCAAACTGAAAATAATATCTAATGTATATCAAATATTTCTGTCCATGTACTCAAACAACTTCTTACAAATAAACGAGTAATGTGTGGCTGAAACTAACACTGATATATCACAATATCAATATCATAATTCACTGTATTTGGGGAGAAGCATGAAGGGGGGTGGGTGACCCATTTAAAAAAACTTAAAGGGAGTTCAAATAAAAAACACACAATAACAAGATACTTATGGACATTGCAGATGATGCCAACCAGTTCAGAAATGTTCTGAAGAAAAATCAATCATACCCACATTTTTATGTCCAGTTATGCAATGATTGGAAAGATGTGTTCCTTTATGACATTTTCAACGATCCCAATGTAGTCCTGTATTTTTCAGATAAACCAATATTTTTATAAATAGTTTATTTAGTTTAAGAAATAGGAGACTTCAGCACCACGGACAGCACCATGGATTTATCAATGCACAGTTACGCCGCCTTCATACTGGCACTTGAAATCAGCTCCGTAATACGCAATGCGCCCCCAGTGGACGTCGTACTACACTGTTGAAAGTGTTGGAAGCGAGTAGAAATAAAATGGCAGAGAGACTAGAACGACTCATTCTGTCAGTGTCCAAGTTTTTTTTTGGAGGGAAACGGCCACTGTAATATATATATTATACAGTATATAATAATATATAATTCTACATTTTAATTGTATTAACTGCCCTAATAACGTTACGAAATCATGAAAATTAAAAAATTACATGACAACATATCGTTATGAAATCATTATTTTATTAAAAGTTAAGAATTCAGATTTGTAACACTAACTTCCGGTCGGATTGTCGGATAGGAACCGTCCGATTTTCTTTTCGCACCGCATTCGTTTGCATCAGTTTGGACCCATTCGGACGCCATCTCCATAGGAAATGAATGACTTCTGGTCATTTCGCAGCCATATCTACTGTGCCAATGTGAAGGCGGCGTTAGACTACAGATATTTCAGAGCCATGGTCGGGGCCGTAGATTCTAACTTGCACTGACTTCAGTCAGATAAAAGATCAATGGCATCCCGCCTCAAATCGCCTACTGAATAAAGTTGTTTAATACATCCTACACTCTCATTCAATGCCCAACATTTTCTAATAATATACACTTCTCTGCCCACCTTCCTATCCATTACCTACTGTCACACAGTCTGCCTCTCTGTCCCTCCCTGCATTACCATTCTGCATCCATCTACCAGATGCTCTCAGACCTTCCCAGCTGTCCCTTATTCACCTGCTCACCTGTTTCCACTTTCCCTCATCAGTCCTGCAGTATATAACCGGCCCATTTCCTCTCATTCCCAATGGTTTTAATTTATGTTTTCCCTTTCCAATGAGGCTTATGTCTTCAATCTCCAACCTTCTGCACCCGGCCCTGATCTGTTCTTGCTTTTTGTTGCCTGTTCCTGTCCTGCTCACCTGTCGTGCCTTTGTTGGATTTGTTTGCCTGTTCACACTGCCATCCTGTTGCCAACCATGAAAGCCCGTTCCTGACCATCAAGTTGAGTAAGTCAGCTTTTATCCTACCTGCTTGTGTATTTGTCCTCCTCCTTCGAAGAAATGTTGATTCATGTGCATTGTCCTCATAAATAAGTCTTAATCTTAAAAATCTCCATTGTTGCCGAAATTCGCTAATCATGTGACCTACATGCATACAGTAAATACCCCCCCTTCCTTATTTTTGTTACTCAATATATTTGCTGTCTTTGAATTGTTTTATGAATTTACAGCTGAGAAATGGATCAAGGAAAACTAAGAAATGTGAAAATGTATTAGATTTTATTTCAAAGACTGAAATAAAAATGAAATGCGAGTAACCGAAAAGAACAATCAATATCCTGTGAATTGAGGAGCGTCGCTATAAATATAGTTTTGATAAAGCTAATATAATCTACTATAAACTGAAATAAAATGCACTTGTCATTTTCACGGAAATGTTTCTCTTGGACATGAACAAGTTCTTAAAATTGATCATATTATGCTCATTTTGCTCAGAAGCGGAGTATGAGGGCGTGCCACACTAGCAGCTAAGTGAGCATTATAACGTGTGTTCCAAAGTGACCACGTTTGTCTCTGAAGTAAAGGCTGGACTACAATAGAGCTGTTTGGAGCAGTTTGTGAGCAGTGTTTTCTGTTGGAGATGGTAAGTCCCTTTGGGGTGGACTTTGGGCTTTTTCACTTTGTAAACCTATAACATGCACAAAAAAGGTACATAACACAATAAAGGAAAGGGGGAAAAACCAAATTCCATCATTAAACAGAATTGCCGCAATCTAGCTTTAAAGGAATACTTCAACCAAAAATGTATAATTTCTGTATTTCTTACTCACTCCCTGCTGACTTCAACAGCGGAAAAAAAATTGTCCACAGAAACCTCTCAGACTACTTGTGCATCATGATGCACGTCTTGGTTTTTCTGTACTGTATGCATGTAGGTTTGCTACGATATTGCTAAAATAAACCACTTCCTCAAGATCACCCCTGTTGCATGCACTGAGCTAAAGTCTCTGACTCATTTATTGACCACCGTTTGTGCTCATCAGCTGGAGTTCGTCATATACTTTGTCAGAATTTGCTTTTGAAAGCCCCAGAAAGAAATGTGAGCATGCATTTTGTTCTTTTCATTTATGGCTACTGGGGGTGAGTCTCTGATTTAAGAAGGTTATTGTGTTTGGGAGAAGTATTCTGTAAAAGATGTTAGCAGCTCCAAATGGCCGGAACAGGTGACAGAAAACCTTCAAATTTTTTTTTTTAGTAAACTGCAAACTGCATGCTCATCTAATCATCACTTGATTGGAGTATGAAATTACACACTATGCTGGTATATGTATTACTTCTTGATGGAAATAATTATAAAAAAAATTAAATCAAGGGATACCAAATGGAAGCGAAGAAAAAGACATGCTGCTGGTGAGTAGGAGAAAAGTACTTTGCTATTTTACTGAAGTAAATGTAGCAATAGCACAGTAAAGAAATACTTTTTACAAGTTGTGCATTAAACATTTTGCTTAAGAGTACTCTATGCAGAATGGCCTATTTTAGAACATTGGAATACAACAATATTGGATTATAATTATGTTTTTATCACTTCAGAGTTGCAGCTGGTAAAGGTAGAGCTAATTTAACTTTTATATACTAATGGGTAGTTTTATTTGTTCACTTTATTTGTTGATCTTTGTATAAGTTAGTTAATAAAACTTTAGAAAAAATGCAGTGGAATAAATATTTTCCCATGATATGTAGTGAGTAGAAGTATAAAGTATAGCATAAAATGGAAATACTCAAAGTAAAGTGTACTTATTTACTTTCCATCACTGCTTTTAAAATCTGTCATTTTCTAATACCCACTCTAGTTGTGTTTTAGTGTATTTGAATGTAAATTCTATTCTCTGATCCGGTAAATGTTTCCCATCATAAATACAGCAGCAATAGAAAAAGAGAGTGAATCCATTACATTACTTTAGTTTTCTGATTTAAAATGTACCTGGCATGTTGCCCTCTGCTTTCCCACACTGGACCCACTTTCCGCCCTGGTACCTCCAGTGGTGCTGATCCGCCAGAACTACGTCCACATAGACGTTATAGTGAGCAGACGGATCCAGAACGCTGATGTTGAAGCTCAGGAAGGGGAACATCCTCCTGGATAAACACAGAGGTAAACATAATTAATTTTTCGAATATCAGTTTGTCTGCATGTATCTTTATTTTTTGGGAATTGCATCATCTTATGGCTAAAATTGGCAGGCCTTGATATTTCAGTTTTTTTTTTTTTTTTTTTTTTTTTTTTTTTTTTTGTGTTGCCTCAAATGTTAAAGTTGACAGTTGATAAATGCAATACAGCTGGTGATAATGTAAAAAATAAATTTACTAAAAATGTGAATAGCTGACAAACAGGCAACGGACAACATTTCTTTTCGGAATTTGATGCTCAAAGTATTTGTACATTTATGGTGATATACAATTCATGTAAATGTAGTGAGATTGTGCAGTAATTTTACTAGCGTGTAAAGTATTATTGATGAACATCTAGGACTAGACTTTTTTTGTCTGCCTTGAAAGACTAAGAAATCCACAAGGTGCACTAACAAATTCTGCAAAGGCAAAGTGATCTATGGTGTTAAAACAGTGACTAAATCATGTGCAATGGCAAATGCTGTTTCAGGAGAAGTTCTCCTAGTCTGACATGTTTATCACAATGATCTTTAAATCACTGAGCTTTGTTTGTGCATGTTTTTCTTAGTTGTGCAACTAATGGTTCTTTTCAGCCGTCTCTCTTCCCTCAAAGAACCGTATTTCTTTTCAACTAAGTCAGATGAATTCAATACATAACAAATGCAAAATGTTCAATTGATGTAAATGAAGATAACTTGCGTTTTAAAGGGTAATTTTTATTTATTTTTTTCAACCTGGGCCCTATTTTCCTGTGTTTTTGTGTCTAAGTGACTGATGGGAACAACAATCTTTGAAATTGGTCCAATATTAAGCGAGATCGCTGCAGTCAGCAGCGGCGAAACAAGCTACAATGTAAGTTAATAGGGCAATTGTCCAGCTTGTATTTATTTTCACAAGCGTGCTTGTTTTGCCGCTGACAGGCTCAGATTATTATTCTAAGTGTCTCACAACATTATGGAAAGGATCCCTTCAGAGATAGACCTTTAAAACCTCTTTGAGACGTTTCTGTTTAACCAGAAACGGCTCTGAAGTCGCTAGCGCTAAACCCACCACTCTATTTAAAAAAATAAATAAATAAATAAATAATTTTAGCGTGTATAGAGCCAACATATTTTCACATGTAAATCGGTAAACTATGTGTTTATTTCAACCAAAACTAGAGTTGTGATGGTTGGAAAAGTGGAAAGACGACCCAAAACAGCTTTTCATAGTTTAATTTTGTTTGTCTTTTGAAGTGTATTTTACGATGCTAAAATTACTGTTTATTTACATGGTCTGGTGGGTTTAGCCAACGCAATTTCGCGGCTGTTTTTATGTTCAAAAAAAGGATCTTACTCTTAACAGAAAGGTTGACCTCCATAGAAATCCTTTCCATAATACGTACTCTGCCCCCTCCTCTTCATCATCTACAGCCTCCCCCTTGGTCAGATACTCCGTCACTTCAACCTGGACTTCCACTGTTACACCGATGACACCCAGATCTACCTCGGCACCAAATCCCCCCACAATCCTCCCCTCTCCCACATCAACTCCTGTCTGTCAGCTATTAAAACCTGGATGCAACACAACTTCCTCAAACTCAACAGCAACAAAACAGAATTCCTCCTCATAGGCTCCAAATCCACACTCAGCAAAATCAATAACCCCACTCTCACCATCGACAGCACCATTGTCTCCCCAGGCCCGCAACCTTGGCATGATCTTTGATTCCACCCTCTCCCTTGAGCCCCACCCGTCATGTCATTAAAACCTCCTTCTTTCACCTCTGCAACATCGCCAAAATCAGACCCTCTCTCACACCCCCCGTTGCTGAAAGACTCATTCACGCCTTCATCTCCTCCCGACTGGACTACTGCAACTCACTTCTCCTTGGCATCAGCTCTACCCACATCAAACGACTCCAACTGGTCCAGAACGCAGCCGCCCGACTCACCCGCACCAAATCCTGGCACCACATCACTCCAGTCCTAAAACAACTCCACTGGCTTCCCATCTCCCACCGAATCACCTACAAAATCCTGGTCCTCACCTACAAAGCCCTCCACCATCTGGCGCCCTCATACCTCACTGACCTCCTCTCCCCCTACCAACCCTCACGGTCCCTCAGATCCACCTCAGCCGGTCTCCTCTCCATCCACAAGTCCAACCTCCGCAGTTTTGGGGACAGAGCCTTCTCCAGGGCAGCTTCCAGGCTCTGGAACTCCCTCACCCAAGAGATCCACACCTGAGTCCCTCAACATCTTCCAGTCCTGCCTCAAGACCCATCTCTTTACCTCTGCCTATCCGTAGCCCCACGCCCCCTCCCTTTTCATCTGTGCCTGAATCTTGTTTTGTTTTTGTTTTCTAGCTTCCCCTGTAAAGTGACTTTGAGTCCTTGAAAAGCGCTATATAAATTATTATTATTATTATTATTATTATTATTATTATTATGTTGTCAGACACTTAGAATGTTAATTTGAGCCTGTCAGCGGCAAAACGAGCACTTCTGTGAAGGTAAATACAAGCTGGACAATTGCCCTATTAACTTACGTTGTAGCTTGTTTCGCCGCTGCCGACTGCAGCGATCTCGCTTAATACTGGACCAATGTCAAAGATCATTGTTCCCATCAGTCACTTAGACACAAAAACACAGGAAAATAGGTTGAAAAAAAAATGGTTACCCTTTAAGGACAATAATGAAAGGAAGTAAGGCAGGGACGTCATTCCTGTTTGCCTTTGTGCCACCAGCTGAAGAATCAAGAGGAGGAGGAGTAGTAATGGAGAAGTGGAAGATGATGTCTGACAGTAAAGGGACGAGTGTAGGTGAATATTTAATACTGCTGTTAATAAAAGATGTCCCAGAAGTCGCTGCTGATTGCTGGAGATTTATATGTTGAACTTAGTTTGAACACAGAGGGCTTCAGTGAGACGAGGTAACCGGGAGGTAAGGGCATCCCCGGTGGGAGAGGCTGGGACAGACAGACACACACAAATATAAGACATGGACTACAAATACACACAACCACAAACACACCACGACAGACACTTGTGACTGTGGCATATTCATGTATACACTAAGCATGTAGTGTTGATAGAGATGCACTTAGTGCTGCAGGATTATAAACTCTATTACATTATACAGAGCAAAGCAACAGTAAACACATTACCACATGAATGTTACGGTACAGTTGAGTTGCATCATCTAGCAATAGACATTTTGGAAATGCACTTATTTTGCTGAGAGGATTGATAACTCCCTTGTCTGTATGGTAAATATGAAGCTACAGCTAGAAGCTGTTAGCATAAAGACTGAAAGCAGGTAGCCTGGCTTTGTCTAAAGGTAAACAATACAAAGTGTCTTACTCTTACAGCCTTACTCTGAGGTTGTACTAACATGCTCACAATAACAATGCTACAAGCTGACGTTTAGCAAGTTAACCATGTTCACCATGTAGCATGTTGGCATAAATGCAGGAAGCATCTCAGTTCTGCAGGTATTTGTTCATAAACCATGTTAAAGTTGGTGTGATGGTGGCGCTAGAGGAATAGTCAGACCAACATCAATGGGATTAATTCTCTGGGACTTCATGAATTTCTGTACCAAATTTCGTAGTCTATCCTTGACATTCCACTTCCGGGATTGCTCCGTTGCCGCCGGAAAATCCGCCGGTTTTCACTCATTTAGGCCGGATATCATTTGCCTTGGGCTTCCTTTGTGTTGGCACTGCCCAAGACAATTGTGATTGGTTTAAAGAAATGCCAATAAACCAGACCACGTTTTCCTCCCATCCCTGAATGCTATGTGGAGTAGCCAGACTCTCCTCCAGCGCGCTTTGGAGGAGGGTCTGGCAAAGGGAGACTACGAATTTCATGACTATCTAATATTTGTTGAGATATTTCACAAAGACTACAAGTGTGTTGGCACCATAGGAAAAGTCACAGGATTACCAAAATCTGTGGGATTTATCCTCTGGAACCATAAATGGCTGTACAAAATCAAATAGTTAATGCTGCTAGCATGGCTAGAAAATCTCCCTATCAGTACGTTTTAAAGCTCACTAATTAACACATCTGTTTAATCTGTACAAAAAGTGTAAAAACAAGTTTTATGGACTACAATATCCCCTCTTTGGGGATAAAGGTGGGGTGAAAAATGTATGGAAATATTTGCCACAGTTAGGGGGGGGGTCGAGGCTTAATTTTATATTCCCCAGGAAACGCCACTGCCTTTCTCCTGGCTGTAGCTTCATATTTAACGGACAGAAATGAGTGGTATTGATCTTCTCATTTCCAGTACCCTTCAGAAAGAAAGCAAATAAGCGCACTTCCCAAAATGAACGGAAATAAAAACTGTCTAAATGAACCACTGAATGACGACTGATTTATGCTTTGTGTTTACATGTGAACCTGCACTGCACTCTGGATCTATATGATGTCCCCAGTGTGAAGTTGGTGTCAACAAATGAGGGCAATATGTTTGACATTTGGCCCTGCTGTTTTACACTGGCTAAAAGCACCTAAGGCTATGGAGCATTTGGAATGAGCGAAGGGCACCCAGCAACGCGAGGGTTAAACTTACATGTTAAGCCTCCGACATGTTGGCAGTGCTGTTTAGGCAAAGTAGATATCTTGTCTGGATGGAGGTTTATCTCATTTAAATTCAGCGTGTTCTCCCTGAAGCAGTTTGGTCATTTAGTGGTGTAAAAACAAGTGAGGTGTGTAAAGAGACAAAGCGTTGGAGGCTACTGTTTAGCAGGCTAGAGGTGCCTTTGTTGATGAGGATTTTTGTGTGTGTGTGTACGTACAGGGAGATGTGTTTATACAGCAAAACGAGCCAATTAAAAATATATTCCCCTACACAATGAATCACATTCATTCTTTATGGTTTCGTTTATTTATTGTCCTTTTTATATTGTCCTTCCTTTGCAGAGAAGTTGTCTCTGTTGTTTCTGCGGGCAGAGGAGAGGAGGGTGAAACATGGGTTGAGGGGGTGGCAGGAGTTGTGTGCTATGGTCAGTGCTACAGTTTGCGAGTGGTGGCAAATTGGAAGTAAGGGGGGCGGGGCAATTCTTTTAGAAGATATGTTGGTGACTTTCAGGAGCGTTTTCTATTGGTTAAATAGCAGGTGGTGCAGTACAGGAGGATGGGTTCAATAAAACCCATGAATTCATAAAGTTGGTCACGATAGCTGTCAAATGTTGACACAAATCAGGTGCTGTTATAATGGATCAGTTTATTCTTAGTTTTTAAAAAAGCCCATGGGGACACTACACTAAAGCTGGGTGACGAACCTCAATAAGGTTTTTGTCCCGACTGAAATGCGTATCAAAGGCTGTCAAGTATAGAAAATTGGCATCAAATGTCTGGTCAGATTCATAATCTTGTTTACTTAGTTCCTGATTTAAATATAAATGATGCCAATTTTAGGTAAAGTTCTCTTATATGGATAATGCTGGTAATTTTCTACATATTTCTTATTGTCAACAAATCCACTGAAAAAAACAGACAATGAATACATCTACTAACAAGGTGTGTGTGTGTGTGTGAGATTCATATATTTTATTTTTTATATATAAAACTAACTAACTAAAATGACTGATACTTTTTAAAAAAAAAAATGTAATCGCTTCAGTAAGCTACTCAAACTCTAGATATCATATTGGCACAATAATTGGAACAATACCTAGCCTGACACTACTCACATATGTACTAATATATTAACACAAAGATATCATAAAATACTTTTATCTTTGGTTTATTACAATGACACAATTTGATCGCAAATGTCAAAATATGCTTGAAAATCTTGAACTTTGCATGTATTTCTTAAAAGTTTCTTGAATTTATCTTGTGAACACTCCTCAAAAAGCCCTACAAGTCCGACTTTTAGGAATTTATTCTGGATTGGGCCTTCGAATTATGACTCTTTATACTTGTGGAATACACACGCACAAACACACGTACGCAAGACAAAACCTTGCCTAGAGCGGTCCCAGTTGTCTTTTTGGCTACATTGCGAATCCAGTTTAACAATCACTCATAGTTCTCGGTGAAACCAAATCGTGGCAGCAGCTCTTCAGTGGCTCGCAAAGAACAGGTGAAAAGGCTCTTCTTCCATTGCAGAGTTTAATACAAGTGAAAACAGAAACTCTATTGAGCATATGAATGGATCAACCCACCTACACTGTGAGAGTAATCTAGAAAGTACATTAGTAGATATGTGTTTTTTGGCTCCACTGATATTGCCGATTCACTTATACTTAGCCTTTTATAGGAAATCAGAACTGTGCAAGGGGGAAACCATAGAAAACACAATACAGAGGGGTATTTGCATGCGGGGGCGGCACTCTGGCTTTATGTATGTGTTCAGAGAGAGAAGATGAAAAACACAACACATGTTAGCGTGCTGTTATTGCCAATGTGGTGACAGCGTGGTAATGAAGAATACAGTAGCTATGCTGCTTTCTGACGAGTTTGTCACACATAGGATTTTATTTTTGCACCACGGTTTCCACCACAAGGAAAACAGGTCAGTCTGTTTGCAGTAGACTACATAGATGGACTTGCCTCAACACCAGTGGGAATCAAACCTGTAGCTCCACAGCTACCAGACAGACTCCCTAACCAACCTGCCAGTGTGCAACTCTGATTCAATGGAAACTTGACAGTAACGACAACCGGCTGGCGCTTCCTCAGCCTGATCCAGGTATATACGCACATGAATACTCATAACTGTAGTCTTTTTTCAGACAGAATACCATAGAAACAGACGAGTGTGGTGAACCAGCCAGTAATACAGAGACCGTACCGCTGGTGGTGACATTTAAAAAAAATCAAAATAACTCTGTGTGGATGTTGGAGGAAGGGGGAGGGGAAACTGCGGGGGGAAACAGAGGTTAGAGAAAGGAAAAGGAAAGAGCAGAGGGTGGAGTGAAGGAGGGGTGGAGGGTTTGTCCTGGGGATGCACGGCAGAATCTTGAGAGGAGAAGAGGAACTGGATATTCACCAGGGAGAGGACTTTTCTACATGAGCGCACCGGCTGATTCATCTGGACAGGAGTTCAGGTCCAGTTTTTGTCACCGTGCGTACGCTTGATCATCTGTGACGAAAACATGCCAGTCTACAGCTGCTGCCGGACACAAGCACTCTTTAACACAGACACTCTTGCTTCTGTATTGACTTATTGCAAAGGAATTCAGTGACAGACATGTTGAAATTTAAAGGTGCTCTAAGCGATGTCACGCGTTTTTTAGGCTACAACATTTTTTGTCACATACAGCAAACATCTCCTCACTATCCACGAGCTGCCTGTCCCCTGAACACACTGTAAAAAAACATAGTCTCTGTCGACAGCCCAGGCTTCACAAACGGCAACAAAAACAAACTGCGCCAACCTGCACCACCAAACTTAACAGTCTTCCAGCCAATAACCGACAAGAAGGATTTGGGGGTTGGGAGGTTAGTGCACGGAAGGGAGGGGGAGGGGACGGGATGAGGAGGAGGGAGGGGCGAGCTAGCCTCCGGTTTGTTTGACAATACTTCGAACGTCAACAAGAACTGACGTCACCCAACATCGCTTAGAGCACCTTTAAATTCTGTGGTGCAGTATGTCATCTGATATTACATTACATTACATGTCATTTAGCTGACGCTTTTATCCAAAGCAACTTACAATTGCTATATATGTCAGAGGTTGCACACCTCTGGAGCAACTAGGGGTTAAGTGTCTTGCTCAGGGACACATTGGTTGATGTAGCGCCATTGTTGATTTCATGCTTCTTACCTCCATAAAGCATATGTCTGAGATATATATATATATATATATATATATATATATATATATATATATATATATATATATATATATATATATATATATATATATATATATATATGCTGAAATTTACAATGTGGTTGACGTTGGACGGTGATTGCATGTGGCTATGAGTCGCTCATCAGGATTGGGAAATCAACTTGCCAGTCTCCTGCCGACTCTGCTAGCCTGGGCTAGCTAGCCAGCTGGCTCAAGTTTTCAAATGTAAACATCAGGGGAACATGCCTATGTTCCCACAGCCCTATGTTCCCACATTTCTAAGATTTTTTTTCAAAATTAGGCCCTATGTTGCCACAGGTCCTTTTTCATGAATTTGTATCAGATTGTATCCCCCTTTCTCCCAATTTGGTTACCAATTACACCCAACCTATTATCCAGTAGCACTGGACTACAGATGGAATGTAACCCTAACCCTAACATAGGGCCTAATTTTAAGAAAAATCTTACAAATGTGGGAACATAGGGCTGTGGGAACATAGGGCCTAATTTTCAGTGAAAAAAAAATTCTTAGAAATGTGGGAACATAGGGCTATGGGAACATAGGGCTGACCTCAACATCAGTAAACACTGAGAAAAAGGTGGAGAACATGAGCTCAAGCTCTTGCCTGGCCGGTCAAAGTTTTCAAATGTAAATAGAGTAAAAAGTGAAGATGGCTTTCAGCTACGACCTATGTCTACGATCCTGACTATGTGGACAAGCAAGACCATCTCTGCGTCCATCTCCATCTCTACATCACCGAGGCAAGCATGGAGGATTTGAACACCGTCTGCGACTTCTCTGCTGGGCATCCTGTCAGACGGTGAGCTGGGTGGCCTCCGTGCCTGCGTTGGTTTTCAGCGTGATGTCCGGAGCTGTGGAGTCCTTTCACCGAGATCCTGGAGTGCCGATGCCATTCAACTGGGTGACTCTTTTTCTGTCTGCTGATCTGACGGCCACATTCTGCTTTATGACGAATCATGCACAAGTTTAAGGAGCTGATAGAACTACATTTCACTGGAACTGTACCTCGTACGATTTCATGTGACAAATAAAATTGATTGTTTTGGTATTTTCATGGGATTTGTTAAAAAACTAACTCGTATGCAAAGCTTCATATTATCTGAATAATCACAGAAAAAATTAGCAGTATATTGATCAGTCCTCTCAGCCGCAGTGTTTGTATTAACGCTATTGGAATCCGTATATAGAGAGACACCAGTGGAAAATAACAACATTGAGGCCAGCAGGGATTGGCCGGTGGCTCAAACAGCGGTGGACTTTACCACTTATTAGAAGAGTTTATTTACATGTTAAGAGGAACTCGTTTAGCTTTCAAAAAAATATTGGCAGTAGATGTTTCTGCGAAGAGCTGCATGTACACACACAAACAGCTGAACAGGAAGTGACAAGTCATACTGTTAAAACCTTGAAATGGTCCCACTTCTGCTTTCAGACATGCAGAAAGCATTAATGCACAAGACTTCCAAATATCCCTTTAAATGACATCTTGCAGTTCTGTGTAATTCTTAAATATGTTCTGTTTAACATTACTGCATTGCATTGTGTTGAGATGTCTGTAGCTAGGCACAACAGAGAAAACGCCCACTGCAATTTCCTTGGTGATGTGAAGTGATAATTTCCTAAATATGTACCATATAATACATATCGACTTTGGAAATAAACTTGATTATTCTGTGAGCACAACTGTAGATGATGTTTTACTTTGTAGGAGTTTACCAAGTAGCTGCAGTCAATTTAGAAATAGTACATTGTTATTTAAATGATGTACTAATACACATTTTATGATAAAAGTGATAATATATCTTGCAGAAGAGCAGAAACTTAAAATTCCCCTTATGATTGATTATTCTGCCTGAAAATTCTGCTTTTCTGTGAAACGTCTACTCATAAGTACCTACTCTTCTTGAGGGCAAAATAAACCAAAGGATTATTT
The DNA here is from genome assembly GCF_008315115.2 of Sander lucioperca. Classification (NCBI taxonomy): domain Eukaryota; kingdom Metazoa; phylum Chordata; class Actinopteri; order Perciformes; family Percidae; genus Sander; species Sander lucioperca. Next base: position 23,376,990 of record NC_050194.1, on the reverse strand, counting down.
CCTCTCTGAAAAACTACCAGGCATCACTGATACATGTCACAGTTTGGACTCAGTGGAGCAGAGAGAGCACATGAGCATGATTCCTCTCAATCCGAAGTTTAGCTCTGCATTATTTCCCTGAAAGGTTAACGAATGGTGAGAAGTTAGTCAGTCTTATCTCCCTCCTAGAACACATACTGTATGATCATGCCCAACTTTGTTAGCAGGACTTGTGAGTTATTGTCTTTAAATCTTCTAGCAAGAGGTTTTTGATTCGAGTCCAGGCACATTTCCGATTGATGATACACAATTAATTAAATTGTGTCTTTACGCTTATGAAATCACTTAATATTCAATTCCATTCTATTTCCAGAAAAAAGTCCCCTTTAAATGAATGTGCTTCTTAGAAACTATGGTAGGGAAAAGTTTGTCCTCCTGACTCATATCACCCCCCAGGTGTAGGATCACCATATTGGTCAATCAAACGAATGAGGGAAAAAAAGCTTTACATTCTCTTTTCAGTTTTAGTCACTTCATTTCATTTTTCACTATATTAGAAAATCCCATTATTTTGCATTTGAAAAGCCTTTTTCTGCTGTTTTCTTTCTTCTTTTGTTCATCCTCTTGGACAACAGAAACCGTGTTTATATCAACCTTGAGGCCCGCTGTGTGCAGCCTCGATGAACTTTGCCTTTGTGCATAAGTGAAATGGCTTTATTTAGCTTGTGAGAAGTGAAGATGAATTCAGCCCCCCTTTGCAATAGGCCATGAAAAATGTCTCTAGATTTCAAAGCCCCAGGTGTACATGAGCAAAACTTCTGAGAGATCTGTCTGGCTGTGCACCCAGTGTCTAGCAGGCTGGAAAAAAAAGAGAATCTAGTCTTTTACTTCCTGAACTTCAAAGTAGCCTCACCTTCTCAGCGTGGCCATCTAAAGGCTCAGTGGTGTTTGACCCTTCTCTATACTTTTCTCTAGAGCTTCTTTCACCTTGTCTCCTATAGATACCAAGGTTTTGATTAACATTGCAGACCCTCAGACTTCTTTCTAAATCCGCAGCAAAATTATTGTAGAAGCCTGAACCCAAGATGAAAATTTAAGAGGGATTTTGCCTCTGATATTGAAAACTTTTCATTTTTTTCCCCGGTACTGTTCCTCTGTTCAACTCCTCCAAAATCAGTAGCAGTTTTTGTTGTTTTAAAAGAGACTTGTGCTGGATACTTGCAGTTCTGCATGTGAGTAAGGGAGTTAAGATGAAAGGACAGAACATCGAATGAGAACATTTTTGTAATATGAGGTTTGTGGTTTTTGCACAACATGAAAATTAGCTTTTTGTCACATGTGGAAGGATAACACCTCTGCGCCCATTTTACCGATCCTTTTGTTATTGCGGGTGGTTTTTACACTTTTGTGCAGAAAAGTCTGACGATGTGTGTGTGTCTCTCTCTCTCTCTCTCTCTCTCTCTCTCTCTCTCTCTCTGAAGCTCTGAAGCCGTTTTAAAATGAAATTGTGTTTGTGAAGTGTTTTAATTACATGTGTTTCTAGAGAGCAAACTGCCAGGACTGGTAACGGTAACTGTCACACACACACACACGCACACACACACACACACACACACACACACACACACACACACACACACACGCACACACACACACACACACACACACACACACACGCACACACACACACACACACACACACACACACACACACACACACACACACACACACACACACACACACACACACACACACTTGAAGAAAAATAAGAAGAAACACAATAAAATACAAATCTGCAACTCAAACTACCTGAAACTTTCTCTGCTTCCACCAAAACTCACTCACAAAATCAACACACCCTTAAATGTTATGAAGGTGCTTTATGCAGTAATGTCAATTTCATAAATAATCCATATAAGTTATATAGTTGATGCAAAGCATCTTGCAATTTCTTTGTTCCAAGTTATTAAAGCAAAACAAATGCAATTTAACTACACTCATAATAGCTCTGACAGTAGAAACCAAGCAGGTCAAAGGGGAATACTTTGCAAGACTGCAACTTGCAGCTGGCAAATTGAAATGCTTGTTCTAAAACTTTGAATCCTCCTGGTTTTCAAAATAGAAAAAAAACCCACTAAAAATGTATAAAAACAACAACAAGTTTTAAATATGACGCTATTTGGAATTGTAAATAAAAAGTGGAAAATTTCAGTCCTGATTGATTCAGAATTTGTATTTGAGTGAAAACAATGGCATTGGGTTGAGAGTTTAGCAGTCTGGAGCATAGAAACAGACTGAAGCGTATTCTGTTTTTATGGTCTGGAGTCTTTTCTGCAAATATTTTAATATTGCAATACGTTCGTCAGTGTTAAGGCTCAATCCCCATTGTGTTACGTCCTTCAGCGATCGATGGTGACTTAACGGACATTTATTTAGGTAAATGAAGAGATTACAGCTTTACATTTTAATAGAACATGTGTGTTTCAGCAGTGGAAATATCAGTGTCCTATTACGTGACGTTTGTGACAGCGCACTTGTTTTCTGTTCATGAGAAACCCATGGCCTGAAACCTTCTGTCAGACACAAGTGTCGCACATTAGTGAATTAATCCTCATCGACATGACTGCGTCCTAATGCTCGGTGACCCATCAGAGGGGCCCGGCAGCGCCGTCTCTTCCCCTCTCCGCTCAGCAGCGCTGAGACCTTTTTATTTATTATCTCAATTTCAGTATCATCGCCTACTCGAGATATCGCGCTGAGGTTTAACTATCAAAACATTTTTTTTTATCACATCGCCTTTTCAAAGCCCTTTCAGACTGGCAAGGTGTGTATCCTACAACTGTTTGATGTGTCACTGATTTGATTTTGTCGAGCCTATTAGCCTAATATTAAAATCATAGGAAATGGAAAGTGTGTAGGCTATACGAGATTAATTGACGAGAAATAAATTAAATATAGGCTACATTTAGGAATACGATTTGGACAGGTATTGTATCGAAGTACTGCCTCCAGGGAGTAATAAGTAATAACAAAGTGAAATTTTTTCAATGAAAATAGGTCAACTTAAAGGATTTGCCTTCTTTTGGGGGTTCCACTCCTGCTGTGTTAAAGTGACTTAAGAGGTTAAACAGAGGTGTCAAAACCGTTTCCAGCAACACAGCCTGCAATTGTTGTTAGATCCACTTCATCATTTCTCTGGCTCCTGAACATCTTTTGCCCAAAGCAAAAAGTTTTACCAACAAAAAATAACATAAAGAGTGCGGAAGCATTGGAGAGAAAGGACTTTGTAAAACATGTTTTAGGCCAATTAAAATCAAGAATTTAAAATTTTACAGCACCATTCTTGAGATACATTTCAAATAAATTACTGTAAGCAGATTGTGCATTTTCAGGATTAATTTCTATTCATCCTCTAATTATGACTCAGCTCTGACCAATTTTGCGCAAAAGCAGCGACGCGTAAAATCGCCTTATATTACGGTAAAAATGTTCAGAGGTCATTCTCATCAACTAATATACAATCCCAAAGCTGCCAGCAGCCCCGTCACCTGACCAGTGACGTTTTGGGGATGTATGCAAAGTTAACTGGAGCTAAAAGTTAAACTTTGACCTCTAAACGATGATCACCACAAGGCACGGCAAGTGTTATTTAGTTCTCAGAAAAAAACAAACGCATTTCAAGTTAAATCGTAGGAAGTTACTGCAGTGTAGTGGCATTGAGATACGACTGGTAGTGAGTTAAGTAGAACAAGTGTAAAAGCCTAAATAACAACCAGTGCGTAATTTATAATTTCTTTAACCCCATATCTGACCAGAAGAAAGGGACAACCAGCTTTTTAGTAGTGTGGAAAAACAAGTGAGAATGGTTTGAGTTGTCTGTCAGACTTACCGCCCCTGTTTGGTGATTATCATCTCGGTTTGGAACTTGTGGAACTTGGCCCATAGCGGGTAGTTATTGAGCAGAGCCTGAGTCTTCCCGCACACCTGTAGCCCAGGTAAAGGGTAGAGAGGCGGCCGCTGGTAGCCGTGCTGAAAGCTCGCCGGGTAATTCTCCGGAGAAGGAGAGTACAAGTCTTTACCGCCTGTATGAAACCCGTCTCCTGTCGTCGGGATGTAACCCTGCCCGGCTCCACTTCTTGGCGGCGAGCGCACGCCGCCGTACGGACAACTGCTGAGGGTCTGTGCGTAAAACCTGCCGGTCTGCGCTCCGTACCCTCCCACCGCCTGGTCCGAGTGGTACGGCAGAGACAGAGCGTCCTGTCCGCTTTGAACAGAGTCTGGGTAGTAAAACCTCGTGTCCTGAATCCCCATTTTAAATTCGGCTAGATCCTTGCTGCCGCGGTGGAGATGACTGCTGATGTCGGCGTTCTTTCCGAAAGTTTGCGTTTCAGTCCCATTCAACATGCTGAGGGAGAGGTTGCCATCTATGCCGCCCATTTGCAGCCCCGCTCCCGGTCTGTGCGTAATGTCATAAGGCTCCGCTCTTGCGTCCAGTTCAATAAGAGCATGTACAATAATAAAAAAATAAAATAAAATCACACACAGCAGAGTGTGGACTGTTATCCTCACCTATCACCTATCACTGACATGCCACAGACTTTAAAATTCTGTGTCTCGGTCTATCAACTCCTATAATTTGACAAATAAAACATCTCTCTTATTAGACTATTCTATAAACTTTTTTTTTAGCAGGTGATTGTCTTGTCTTTTTTGACGCGTGGAGTCGCTACCAGTGACTCAAACACATGCTCAGTTTTCAAACCTATGATATATACATTTAGTATTTTGGAGGTGTGTCTGATGCAGAGGCAGGACGTGATAGGCTCCAGATATGAAAGAGCCATCCCCTCATCACAGTAACTGGACATAAATTATACACACTGCCCTTTGAAAAAAAAAGAACTGTAGGCTAATTGCTTTAATACATTTTAAAAGGATAGTATTTAAAGAAAGACATTACAGGAAATAACAATCACAAAAAAGAACTGCTGTAAAACTTGAATGCCACAAACTCCCTATTGGGAATATGTCTGTGCATTTATCTTGAGGGGTTATTATGATTGTTGTTTATCATAATAATTTGATATTGAGTATGTAACCTGCAAGGGCGTGAATTAAAAATTAAGACATATTAGTGAATTCAAGCTGACCATATTTATATAGGCCAATCATTTAACTAATTTGAACACTTTATAATTTAACAATAAAACAGAATAATGCACTTTGTGTTCATGCATTTTCCGATCAGAAGATTCTTATACATGTAGCCTAATTATCAAGAAGATTGATTAATAATGGTTGTTTATTTTTGCTAGAATGACTCCTGTTTGCCTCATAGCCCGCCGAAGCATATTGAAAACAAAATAGCGATTTGTTATTTAGTAACAAAAAAAAGAAGAAAAAAAAAGAGTAAATATGTGCGCGTTGAGAACTTTGAAATCGATCCGTTTTTACTCCAGCTGTTCTTTGTTCAGACCCAGTTGACAGGTTGCATCATCAACCCGATTTTGTTTTTCATTTTCCATTTCAATCATGCATTTTTAATAAGTCTGTCACATAAAGCCACTGGTTGTGTGACGTCAATATTAAATGACTTTAATTGCCTTATTAGGCTATTGCAGTTGTTTAGTGTCGTGGAAGTTAACCCCAAATAAAATAAATGTCATTTATAAATCTTTTTAAAATTTTTAATTTAGGTTCAGGTTATGGAAAGATGAAATGTATTTACAATAACTGTTCATATATTTCTCGCTTTCTTTTATTTTGTTAAAGATAACCAACTTTAAAAAACAGTATATCTTATACAGATATTCATAATGTTAATACAATAATACAATAAAGGAATGTGTGTCTAAGTCATGGACAGAATAAACAAAAACATGTTAATATTTTTACTGAGTAAAAAGTCCCATTGTCATCATAGACGATAAGAAGAAGATCCAGGCCGAAAAACAGCAGAATGTTCCTTTAAGGCTTGAAGTGATCTTTCTCCCACCACAGATCTGTGTTAGGCCAAGACTATTAGCATGTTTAAATAACTACTTTTAAATCTCTAAATTGAGTAACACTTTGGTTTAAAATCTAGATTACATATTATTTTGACGTGCTTGGTGTTTGAACAAGTTGTCATTTGTGGCAGCAGAACAGCTCAGAAAGCATCAGGTAACGTTTCAGTCCCAGTCAAATATGCAAAATTAACTTTCACAAACGTGCTTGTCAAAGCGTCACACAACACGTACCCAATCATACATCATTTGATCTGGATGAAACAGAAAGTGGTTTGTCACACAGCAGCTTTCTCTGCTCTTTAAGAGTTTTTTAATGGCTCGTTTTTTGCCAGTGTGGACAGAGAATCGGCTCCATAAACACAGGTGAAAGAGATAACCCCGAGGTATTAGCAACTGCATGTGCACGCACACACACACACACACACACACACACACACACACACACACACGAAACCCCCCTCCAGTGCAGCTATGACACAGTTATCCCCCTCGACACTGTCACTGCTCCAATCCCACTTCCTGTGTCTCTCCTAGCAAGGTGAGCTCATAAGGGCACACGCTGAAGTCATCAGTGTTGACACGGGTGGCGAGAGGGCAACAGTGTGAGCGACACCGCCGCCGCCACGGCCAGCCAGGCGTGTCCACCCCACCCCCCCCACCCACCTCCGGCTGGAGTCACCACTTCCTCTACTCTGCTCTCCCTGCTTCCAGCTACAGCCCCCAGGCCATCACCTTGTGAAGCACAACCAGCTTTCGTTTTCTCCTGGAAGTGTTATTAGCAGGTCAGGTGGCTCTCATGTGCACAGGCATGAGGAAAAACACACAGGTATTCTGAAAAGGATAAAACGCTTTTCATTTTGGATGTAGCTCCTCGATGAAGCACCTTCTGATTTCTCAAGAATCTAAACTTTCTGCTGCTGCCTGCATGTCAATCTGGGTGAGCAGGAGTTAAAAAAAAATAACAAAGTATAATCTCCCTCATACGTGTAGAATTGAGAGGCAACTGGTCACTGATGTAAAATCTTAACAGCTGTAAAAGAATGCAGTGAAAACAACTGCGGTGTGCTCCTACAAGGTTTCTGAGGCCTGACAAATTTAGACGTGATGGACGGGCACATCAGTGGATGTCTTCACATGTCGTCACTAACATTATTACCCGACCGCTCAATTAAAACGGATGAAATTCTGCGAAAAGGAAGACGTGGCGATAATTACCAGATTGTGGGCATTAACACCCTGAAATCATCTGCTGGTTAGAAATATAACACCATTTTTTATTTGATCTGTAATGAATGACACTGTGGATTTCGATATTAAAGGCCTCAATGTGCTTTAGATGAAAGGCTCGTCAGATGGTCAAACATCGTCTGAAACATGCAGTATTATAAGAACTGGATAGAGTGTTCGAGGTGGAGCCCCACTCTTTCCTATGAGCGTTGCTCAGTGGCCCATAGAGCCAAACATTAGCAAGATGATCGACTTCCGGATTGTGCGGCCCATAGAGCATGCGCACTAGAGACCTCTGCCAGCCAAGCCGGCTACTTCCGGTTGAGCGCTCCAATAACTTGTATGGGGATTAAATGAGTTAATCGTGCGGCTCTCCTTTCCAAATGTTATCAGACTGAATGGATCAAATTCTGATATAGAATCATTTTGCAGGGGGTTGTGATGTTCGAAAAAAAAATTATCCACGGATTTACAGACGTCTCTATCACAATGTAAATCTATGGGAAAAAGTATTTTTGAGCCAGAGGGCATCACATGACGGGCCAGTTGTAATTCCTCGTTTGGCTGCTATGTTCAATTTGACTCAAAGCCCGGCGCCCTTCCTGGGGGCCTGGTCTGACAACCTCCTCCCGAAAAACCTTTCCGATGTTGGAGTTAAAGCCGACAATCGGACAACAACCCCTGATTAGGGCAGCGGCCGACCAGGTTTTGTTTTTGAAGTTTTGTATTCATCCACCCCGACCTCTTGTTTTTCTTGGGAGTCTGGTATTAACACTTTCTCTTTTTTTAAATGTCTTTGGAGGAGACTTTGTTCTTCTGAGACACACTGAATCCTTATGGCTGGTATAAAGTTTAAAGGTTGACACCACTTAGTTTACAGCGTGTTCCCAATGAATCTGCACTGGAAAGGCCCACCAACCCCCATTTGAAACCTGAGGAGGCTACATGTTGCTCTAACTCATAACCACAATGTTCACTATGTGAAACTCACGTATGCTTGTGTTAATATGACTTCCTATATACTATATTTCAGCCACAATCATCTGAAAACCTACTTATGGCTTATTACTGTAGTGTTTTTTTGTGCCATTTTTCTGTTAACCACCTTGCTTATGTTTTAAGTCAACTCTGCCGTTTGGGTGCATAACCTCACGGTCATAAATATCCGCGTTTTGACATTGCGCCGATGTGGGTGGGCATGGCATGTCTGACAGAGTTCACAAATCAAACCCAATGTACAGGCTGAGCCATGGCATTCGTTTCACTCGAACACCAGTTTGGTGCTCGTACCAAGCAGACCAATTAAAAAATATGACGTTACCATCATATGGAATGGCTTACAAGTAAAAACGACTCAGCAGTGCTGATACCATAGTAGTAGAACTAAAATAAAGTTGCTCCCACCATTGATGAACTATAGCACAAATACTCAAAAATCTGATGTTATCAGGCAGTTTTTCCCATTTTTTTTGGCTTGTTAACCATTTTTACTTGCAATCCCTTGTCACAAGGTGCATACTTGTTTGTCTATCATGATACTCCGTTCAAATTCGAATAGTTCCTAGAGGCCCAACAAGGTATTGCTAAATAAATTATTTACTAAAAGTAAGAATTATAAAGAATTTGTCCTATGATCCCTCAACCTGGGGGTTGGAAAACCCTTAAACTTTAACTTAAGTTTCACATACAATTGCACATGGCACAACAGTGAAATTTGACCACTGCATTTCAGCCATCCTAAGCATTTGGAGCAGTGGGCTGCTGTTAAGCACCCAGGAAGCAACTTGGGGTTCAGTGTCTCGCTTAAGGGCACTTCGACATGCGGACAGAAGAAGCTGGGGATCAAACTGCCAACCTTGTGATTAAAGGGCCACACTATCTCCTTACCGAGAATGTATTTGGAAAACATGATAATTCAGATGATATATTAAGGGAGACAGGTGTACATTTTTTGCTGTCTGGGTGTGAAAAACACTCTTATTTTCATAACTCCGCCTCAATGGCATCAACATCTTATTTGGAGACGTTTAAAACAAACCAGAAACAAGACTGTTGGTAGAAAGGGAGTATTAATTGGGCATTTTAGAGGAAAGAACGTCACTTTGATGTAATCAATATTTACAAAAATACTTCATTTCTTCAATGCCCAAAAGTTACTCCTTTGTTCCACACAGTCTTGTTTTGTTCCACTGTATCTACATTAAGTACTAGTAGGAGTATTATATTGGTACCTGATTTATACACTGGAATAACACTGTAAGTCCAACATATGTTATAAAGGCTGCATTACGAGAGGACGTTCTTATGCTACACTGTGCTGAGACGTTGACAAGTTTATCAAAAACCATAGTAAAAATGTGATGAGGCCTGGCTTTAGTGTGTAGGGAGCAGGTGTTTGGGCGCTGTAAGAATCAGGAGTGAGGACGTCCCTCATAATCACCATGTAAACGTTTCTCATTAGACCGACTTAGCTGGAGCTCAGGCTCTGCAAAGTGGCTCCTGAAGAACGTCTTCCTGTCTGAGGCACACCATGGCTCTGGTTCATAATTAACGCAACATATGTTTATTCAAATCTCTGCACGGGTGTGAAAGAGGGCTTCAGGAGGCACCACCCACAGAGACTGTGAAAACAGAGGGTGGTGGAATTAAGTGAGGAACGGAGAGAATGGAGAGATCTTGTGAGTTCCAGATAGAGTGAGATATAGGAAAGATAGCACTTAGTGCTCAGCGGAATTCACTCTCAATAGCTCATGAACTCTTGGTGAAGTGCAAATGTATTCCTCAGCAACCCAGAAACAAACAAGCTGCCACTTCCTCAGCCTATAATTAGCTGGTAATCAATGCTGGGTGGGTTTCTGTCCTGTCAGACATCCCCAGCCATCGTGGGGCAACACTAGACCTGCAGCTGTACTCAGGTCTCAGATGACAATCCGACATAAAGAACATTAAGCCATGTTTTTGGAAAGTGTTCCTTGCTTATCGGGGCTGCCTGAAAAAACATTGAAACCGGATGCACGTATGTAAAATTCTGATACAAGTTCAAGTAAGGCTGTGGATTTATTTTCCTATATGAACTTTCAAGGATATATATGTTGAGAAAAAGCTGAAACAAACTACCACCTCTCTGATCCCCAGTGGAGTTCATAGACATCTCCATTGGCACATGTTGCTGTGTGACTCCCCCAGACATTTGCCACTTTCTCCAAGAGCTTGTTTAAGAGAGGGGCGTGTTGTGGTGGGAGAGTAATGGGACAGTCTGCACTCTCTTGTTGGCCTATGAACCCTCGCTAACCCCTATAAACACACACAGGGTATGTGTATAAGCTCAAGGCAACAAGCAGCAGCTCTCAGGCACTGACACTCCACAGTTACAGATGTGAACTTTCAGCCTGAAAATATGAAACACATAAAACCTGACTCGACTTCATGATTCTTTGATTAGCTTAGTTTGCAAGGTTAACACATATGCCTAATTTCCACTGCATGGTTTAACTCGACTCAACTCACTTTTGATACCAGGTGCTTTTCTCTGTTTTGTTTATTCAATGCAGATAGTAGCCCCCTCAGTGAAACTGCCTTGACATCATCTTCATCGTCACACTCGCCGGATCCTTTCCTCGGCAACGATGTCTGCACTTCGTCAATTATACAACCTAGTTTGCAAGCTGCCATTTAAAAAAAATCTCTGGTGAGTGAATAAAGAAATTGCATTTCGTAGCTATTTAAAAATGCTGGGTTTGTACAGGATGTCTCTTGTTGCACTAGTGACAGTTCTCTCTGACCAATCAGTGGTCTGCAGTGTTTTAACTCAACCTTCTAGTATTGGCTCAGCTTGCTTGGAACCTCGACCGAGGTAGTACCAGAAAAAAGTACCAGGTACTATCCAGAACTTTTGCTAACAGAAAACCAAATAAGAGCAGGTAGAGTAGAGCCGTACTGTGCCATGCAGTGGAAATGCAGCATTAGTTCTCACTTTCTTTTTGCTGTTGAAGCTTCTACATGACGGTAAAGCTGCTTTTGACACCAGTGATCTTATTGATTATCTCATAGGAATCTCTTTGAACCTGTTAGGCAGGCGGTTCTCTATTGCACTATGTTACCTCCATGACTTTCCTTCTGCAAAAATGTAGATGTAGATATCATCTTTTTTACATGCTCTGATATCCAGTAATCAATCAGCTTAGTATTAAAAACTCTAATATGTCCTAAAGTTCAGCTTTCAGTTACAGTTCCTACAGAGCTGAGTCTGCACAGGATCTGACTCATGATGTACCCTTTGAGTGATCACACACTGGGACATTAGATGTGTCAAAACTTTCACTATGACTTTCAGGCATTTCAATTAATCTCTAGGTTTTCAAGAAAACCTTGTTAGCTACTTTTAAACCAGCTGCAAGGAACATCACACAATTGTTTTTTTTTTTGAAAAACCATTTACAGTATGCCTGTATGAGCTGAAAAACATGTCCGATTGTTATCTTTTCTTCCAAAATTACCAGTGCTTACATCCTACAAATGTACTATGCAACACATATAGTGATACACGAGGTATAGTTAGGTGAATACTCAGCGATCAGAGGGGTTTTCCAGTGATTTACATTGCATTTTAATAAAGTTGGGGAATTCACAAATAGGAATGATCAAAGCAGCAAAGGTGGAGGTGTCCAAAATGTATGTCCCCAATATGGATCAAGCTCCATTGGATCCTACACTTCCCCATAATGCAACTGTTTAATTAGACCCTCCCTGTCTGGTAAATGCCCACAGCTTTCAAACTTTACACCCCCAGTTTATACCACAGACCTTCTGTAGTACATTTGTGGTCTGCAAGCCAAAGCCAAGATAACCTTAAGGATAAGATAACCAGTGTTTTCAGAGGCCGAGTAATACACACCATGATGAGAAAAGGGATCTTTATGTGTCTAATCTGTGAAGTTTTCTTTAATAACTGTGATAATTTGAACCATAACAATATAAAATAGAGTTGCATAGGGAGAGTATGCATCATACAGTTTACATTAGTTAAACTATCAGCAGCTAACAGATTTGACAGACTCATGAGCTACAACAAAATTAAACTAGGATCTGATTGATGGTTGGTGTTGCTTTCGATCCCAGCCTTAACTGTAATGGCTGGTGCTCTAGTAGGCTCATTCATGCTGGGTTGTGAATCTTGGGCCCGCAGATACATGGGAGGTCCTGCACATGAACACATAACACTGGCAGCTTTATGTTACTCAGACAGACAGTGCAGTGCACAGCTATGACAAAACAGGGCAGCTGTGCACTTCCCCGCATTCCTCTGGCCTGCTCCATGAACGCATATCACCCCCTCTCATCCACCCACCCCAAAACAACCAGGCTTCCCTTACAGGCACCATACCTCCCAACATACACCCCATACCCTACACCCACCTCATATGCAGACAGAGTCCCCACCTAAGCCGCCGTCCACTTGCCCTCTGACTACATTAAGAAATCATCACCCTTGTCAGTTTCAAGCTGACCCTGCGATACTAAGTGCTACTGTCAGGGTCAGCTGGTTCAGGGTCAGCTGCACGGCTAAGCTACTGTTGGAGATTTAATCACAGCCAAATGAGAAGCTTATAGAAGGTTGAGCACAGAAAGCATTATGGAGTGACTTTGAACCCATGAAGCTATTAAAAGCTTGAGTTTCCCCACCTCGACATTTTCTGCGTATGACTGAAACTTTGAATAAGCTTTGGTTGTGGTTGTGTTTCTACACCCCGCAGTATGTACTTGGCATGTTGCCAGGTTGTTTTCATGTGAGTAAGAGAGAGAATATGAGGGTGAGAGAGAATTTTTCCAAGATTTTGTGCAGAGCTATTTGATGAAACTGTTTAAATGTGGATGAAAGGAGATTGTAGACCAGACAAATACATTTTTAAAGGATATGCTTCCTTACTGAGAGTTAGATGAGCAGATTGATGCCACTCTTACGTTGTAAATATGAAGCTACAGCCAGGAGACAGTTAGCTTAGCTTAGCATAAAGACTGAAATCAGTAACAGCTAGCCTGGCCCTGTCCAAAGGTAACAAAATCTGAACTACGAGGACCTATAAAGCTCACTAGTTAACATGTTATATCTTGTTTGTTTTACCAAAAGATTAATTTAACATAAAGACTGGAAACCGTGCGAAAAATGTTTTCACATTTTGATGTTTGTACAGATTTAACAAACAAGATTAGTGATCTTTAGAAGTGCAGATAGGTTATTATTTGATTTTTTTTTTTAGATTTTGTTACTTTTGGACAGAGCCAGGCTAGTTGTTTCCAGTCTTTATGCTAAGCTAATCACCGAATTGAAACACAGACATCTACTTAAATTACATAAATGTGAAATAATATCGTATTTCTCTCATTGTCCTGCAGCATCTTGTCTTCATGATCTCTGCTTGTCTAATTTCATCCACAAAAATCTGCAGAGAAAAGCCTGAAAGTTTAATGTTTTGTATTTAACCAAGTTTAAAGAAACTAAAAAAAACCCTCATAGATAAGTCTGTACATCCCACTTTTCTTTACTTGTATGACTATGTACTTATTTTATGATGCTAGGCTATAAATGAATGAAGTTATTCAGGGCACTGAGAAATACAGGATGTTTTTCCTTCTAGTACCAGCTCTGTTGTCTTTGTCTATCCAGGGTGGCAGCTGATGTACAGCTGCCACTCTGGATAGGCGCTTGTTCTAAATCCTAATTATCAGGCCATAAATCCTGCAGGACAAAGAGTCAGGTGCTGTCAGTTTAGCCAAGGATTTCCATGGGTCCGTGTCTCCTATCCAGATAAAGGCAAGGATCATTTAATAATTGATCAACCCTCATTCAAGACATGTAGACACCATGGTCTCTGTTGTACCCTTCCTTCTTAATCCCATACTGACATTGAGAAATGGCTTTATTATCCTTAAAGTTACCGTAACTTAACTGATGGAATTCAGAGGATGTTGACCAGCAGAAATATGAGATGTTAAACTCTGGTGGTGAAATATTTGGTGAGTTACATCACATCTCCTGAAGTAAAAAAAAGGTGGATTGCTGTTTCTGCTGACTTTCCTCAGCTTGTTTAAATAGGAATAGTGAGTTTGCCACAATACCGATTCAGATTGTCAAAGCAGCCACACGGCCATCCTTACTTTCACATTGACCCAACTGGCCACCTCTGCCAGGTATATTTAGTCGGTTCACTGGGGTCCATGAATGGAGAAAAGATCATGTAAGGATGCATCCAGTTTTCTATCTTCCAGTCCATTTTTCTCCTCTTGTGGACAGTTAAGTGTCGGAGGGGCCGGGGTCTCTGTGGTCCGACCCTGCTGACAGCATTCTGTCAGAGGGAAGGAATTGGTAATTTTTTACCCTAAACACTCTTACCCTGTCAATTCATCCAATAGATGTTGAGATATTTCAGTCTGAACCAAAGTAGTGAACTGATTAACCAACCAACCAACTGACCGACATTGACATCCCGACATTGTGTGGCTAAACAGCTTTATCATATTATGTCTGTACACTTCCTACCATTCCCCTGCCAGGTCTTGTCAGTATCAAGTTACAGTTAATAATCTCATAAAAAAGACACTAGAATTGCACCTAACTTAAAGATAAGGCTGTAAATAATAGTGCTCTTTGTAGTAAAGATGCAAATACAACATTATCTATCATATATCAGTCTATATATATCTATAAATAGGGTTTGTGCATAAAAAATACAGCAGAAGTCTAAAAGTCTTTTTACTAACATAATCATGGAAAGCCAACTATTTACAAAAAGATGAAAAATATAGCTTATTTTAATTACATATATGTAATATTTGATTTGTCTACCAAAAACATGCAGAAGAATAGGACGTTTTTGGAGTTATAACTCTTTTTATAATCTTGTTGATTTTAATGTGTGCAAACTAAGTACAACTCAGAAACTGGAACTGGCAAGAGGTAATGGAAGGCAAAAACATTAGGATGACTGCATGTTGTGATGCTTGTGGGTCACGCGACAGCTATATAATTGTTGGAGAAACCGATATGATGTCAGATAGTCAGAGTCCAACTTTCTCTCAAGAGATTAAATCAACTTTAGCGCCTCCCAAATGAAGATCCACTTAAAACTTTTGACCCCCCCTTGCGCTCTAACTCAGACTTTGAAGAACACTGCCTGAGAAAGTTCAGCAGAAAATTACTTTTGAAGGAAATCTGATCTGAATGCTGTATTAAAATAATCCTGCCCCCTTTGCCTCCTAACATCCTGCAAGCTTGATGCTGGGGGCCTTGATATTACAATCACTGTAATGAAGCCGGGATTGATTGAATGATTGGCAGCTTGAGACATGTGCGATGAATGACCTGAGCCGCGGACTTCATGCGCAAACACAGTGATGGACACAGTGTTTCAGGGGACGTGAAGCTGTGGAAAGTGCAGCAGGGTTAAAGCACAAGAGGCTAAGACTGAAGAGTGTGTGTGTGTGTGTGTGTGTGTGTGTGTGTAGGCAGGGAGTCCGGTAGCCCCTGTGTGTTTCATTTGCTCCTGGGTGAGCGCTGGCATTTGTGTGCAATGTCTGTAATGTGAATGTGTGTATTTGTGTATATGGCTTGAGTGGCAGGAGGCAGAGGGGCACTGCTAGGGGTGGTCAAACACAACAAGTGTAGGAAGAGGAGGGGGAGGTGTACTGGTATTGAGGTGGTGTATATATATGTGTGTGTTTGGATTCAGATCAGACACGTTTAGCTGGACACGTTGGCTTTAAGCAACATTTCAGCTGACAACAGCTTGCCAACCAGAGGTCTTGCCTGCCTCCGCTACCACCTAAGCCCGCTGATTCATCTGGCCCTATCAGTCCACTGCTATCTGTATCAATCATTAGAAATCATTTATTTTTAGTGGGATGTGGCCTCTCGTCCTCCTCGCTGCCCTCTTGCCCCCTGCAGGACCCCTCTGCCTCGAAGCCCCTCACTAATGAGTGTCAATCTGGAGGGCTGTGGCACTTTTACAGCAGACACCTCCCCTGACAAACGCAGGGCTTCAGTCAACATGAATCATGCAAATAGGCGCCAGCAAAAGTGACAACCGTGCCGTCCGCCGCCAAAGCCCTCCCTCTTTTCCTCTCCAGCCTTTTAAAAGTTTGTTGATAAAAGCTAGAGCAGCTTTTTGTTTTTCTTTTGATGGATGCATTTTCACCGCTTGATGCAGAACACTAAGTGCGTGTCCGAAACCACTCCGTATTTTAGCACAAAACACGAAGTACAGCTGTGGCAGATGGGAATGTCATTAGTTTAGCAGGTATTTGGTCATAAAAATATTGGACCTTTACATTTTGACTCCATGTTGGCATAAATGAAAAGTTTAGGGATCACCAATGTCAGACATGTTCATCCTCTGGGGACCATGAATGTCAAATTCCAGATGTCAATTTATCCAGTAGATGTTAAGATGTTTCACTGGGTAAGGGGGAACTACGACCTTCTAATGACACTAGATGAAAAGTCAGGGGGTCACAAAAGTCAGAATAATGTGTCCTCTGGACATCATGGATGACTGCACCAAATTCAATGTCAATCCATCCAATAGTGGTTGAGATATTTCAGTCTGAACCAATGTAGTGAACTGACTAACCAACCAACCAACCACCTGACCGTCATTGCCATCGCGACATTGTGTGGCTAAAAACAATTGGGATACGATAACAGAAACGTTGGCATCCTTTTTCTTACAAAGCACCGTTTGCGTCAGCTGTGGAGGACCTTGGCTGTAGTAGTTCAATTTCTGTCGTGCTGTTGTACTGATAGTATTGATATAGGGTCAAATTCTGGTCACTATTTACTGTAGACCACAGTCCCACCCGTCCCTCACCCCAGCATGTCTGACATGACTATTTAAAGGCTCTGTAGGTATCTGCATTTCTGTGTTTGAATGGACCTTTTATCTCGGTATGTATACATGAATTTCCCTGTGTTTTAAGTCTGTACAGTGTGTCTGTGTCTATCCTCTGTGTTTCTTTCGATTCTCGGGACGTCGGCGTATTCTAGTAACCAGGCGGACGTCAGAGATCTATTCTGGATGCCCGGTGCAACAGCCGGCCAGCAACAGCAGCAGCAGGTGGAAGGAATGCCGTCTGTCCGGAGGCCTGGGCAGAGTGATCGCTGATCCTGTCGGAGGAAGCGGAGATGGGCGGCTCTCCTGTTTCAAGGGTAGAGAGAGAGAGAGAGAGAGAGAGAGAGAGAGAGAGAGAGAGAGAGAGAGAGAGAGAGAGAAGGGGGAGTTGGACTGGGGCCATGATGCTCATGAGAGGGAGAGAAAAGAAGGAGAGTGAGAGTGGTGTTTGAGAGCTGAAGGCATTTGGTTTGGTGCCAGTTGAGCCAGCTTTCTGGCATGCCACATTCCAGGAGATCAACACCACGGTGTTTCCTTTCACCCCCACCCACCCACATCCACCACCCGGCAGCCCACCCCGATACCCACCACCATTTTTATTGAATCCATCTTTATTGAACAAGAAAAACTAACCAATATTGTGGTATAATCTGAACAACAAATAGATACTGTGTCAAACACAGGAATAATATTCGTCCACACATCATCATATTAAATACACTAGGGAGAACATGAGCTTTGAAGTGACGCTGCAGTGACTTTTGACAGAATAAATAACATATTGTTTCTCTTACAAGTAAAAATAATAAATGATCAGCAATAAAATGCACCCTTCCTCAATTCAATACACTATTTTATAGGTTGAAATTATTATGTAACTGACTTACTGAGTGTGTTCACTGACTTGAATCATCTGTTATTGGTTACTGTGTCAACATAAGCAATTATCTTGTAATTGTCTGCAATATTGTTTTTTGCAGTATATGTCTTTTGTCACAGTTCAGTTTATAAACGAGGATTGGTTGATGGTTCTGTATGTGTGTTGGAAATGCTGGCTGACTGAGTGCAGTCAGGTGATGAAGGAGGAGTTCCTTGACAGAGGATAACAGTTTGATATCAAAACATCTACAGACAGGGCTCCGAATACCACGTGCATACATGGTAGTGCAAGTGAAAAATTTGAACTGTGCACGTAATTCTCAGATTTACATGCATTGTTACACGTAACTTACGTAACGTAAAGATAGCATCACAGATATACAGTATTTTAACTCAAAGACTGGGTTTATGTGTGAACTTGCGTAACTATTGGAGTTACTATAATTGCATCCGTTCTATGAGTTACGCTGCAGTTACTCATGCACACTTAATGCCAGATTTACAGTTTATATATTGACACTTGTGCTGCTTATCAACACTATATTCAAGCTATGAGTTCTTGTGAATTTAATGTGTTGGCAACTAATTACCTGCGTTTTTGATCTGTCTTAACTTGCTGCAGCTTATCAGGTTTGTTGGGTTTGGATGCATCCATATTACCAGCAAAAGTGAAAATATGTAGCAGAAAATATGTTGTGCAGGACTGCCAACTCTCATGCATTGACACAACTGACATTTTCCACACGCACATATTCGGTTCGGCTGAGAAGCACAATGGATTTCTATTCAAAATGTTCCTATCCTATGACCATAAAAAAGAATAGCTTCACTGTACATTACTGTGCAGGGAAGGTCAGCTCAAATCATGTTGTACCAGATTGAAAATGCCCTTATTTTTAAACTCATAAATTAAATAAATGTTTTCCTTCAGAGGTGTGCTGATATTTTCAATATGATAATGTTCAGGATGACTATGAAGTTATTTTATTCTCCAGTTTTTTAGAAAATTAAAGGGAAATTCGGCTCAAATTACAATACAGCACATTGACGATTTCATAACAAAGAGAATGTTGCAGTTGATGTTGGATTTCTGGATGGTCGGATCCGGATGCTGCGAAAGTGTCAAGGAAGAAGGACAAACACACCAAATGGTGCAGTAATTTTTTTTTTTTTTTGGGTTCAGGTAAAAACTTTTGGCGCACATTATTTTAAAAGTTAGACGGTCCGTCTAACACTGGTCCAGTGCTTGTACAGAGAAAAAAAGGATTTTGAGCCCTGACAGATGATTGTCACTCATCCAACCCCATGTCATGGAAAGATGTTAATCATTACACTGACGTAATTAATTAGTTTTGGAAGGACGTTGGAAAGACTTGGAACATTTTCAAGACTTTTTAGTGCTTTGTTGGCTGGCACTCTGGTGTGGCATGTCCTTATTGCCTAGAGGTTTGTGATGCTGACCATATAATTGAAATGTCCCTGGTTTGAATCTAACCAGGGATCTTTGTTGCATGTCACCCAACCAAACCTCCAAACCACACCCATCTCACACCTCACTTCCTGCCAATTTTCTACAGCAAAGTATCCAATAAAGGCACCTTAAAATTTCATGGCAATCCATCCAATAGTTGAGATCTTTCACACAAAACCTCATGGTGGTGTCATGCAATTGCCTGCAAGCTAATTCAGGCTGATAACGCAAATGGCTGCTACTTTCACACATGACATACTCTACTTCCTGTAGTTTATATTAAACAAACCCTTTGTCACAAGGCAGACTACTTGTTTAGTATTTCTTAACACAACAGGCTGATGCTGTTGCTTCAGGATGGCTTGTTGGAGGAGATAATGGTGTTTGTGCTACACTCTCTGCTGCTGCTGCTGCCTGGATTTAGCAACCCTATTGGTTATATTAGCTGTAGGCCTCAAACACTCACCTCAAGCCTGAAGCTGGAGTTTCCTGTCCTGCTGTTGGCTGTTTGGGACCACAGAGACTCTTCCAGAAAGGTTTTTACTGAGATCATGGACATCACTTCCTCGCTTCGTCAAGCTAAGTGTTTGCTTATCCTGAGGTGATGTCTTCCCTTTGCTCAGTCTGTGTTTGTGTGCATTGAAATGTCAGAAAGCTATGAGCTATGTCATGGCGTCAGCTGGTTGATGATTTCTGCTGTAATGCTGCTGCTGCAAAGTGCAATATTTGCATTGGCACTTGTTGTTGCATTCATTTTTTGTTGTGGCTGAACTTTGTTTTCATTTGGTTGTTGTTTGTCACGTGCATTGTAATGCTTTAATACTCTTATATGGTGTCTTTAGAAATGTAAACATGAGTGCTTTCTTGACTGTTCATATAATTCTTTCTGTGTACAATTGGCTTCATGGGCTTTTCATAGCTTTTGTCACACAAAAGATAGCATCACAGATATACAGTATTTTAACTCAAAGACTGGGTTTATGTGTGAACTTGCGTAACTATTGGAGTTACTATAATTGCATCCGTTCTATGAGTTACGCTGCAGTTACTCATGCACACTTAATGCCAGATTTACACTTTATATATTGACACTTGTGCTGCTTATCAACACTATATTCAAGCTATGAGTTCTTGTGAATTTAATGTGTTGGCAACTAATTACCTGCGTTTTTGATCTGTCTTAACTTGCTGCAGCTTATCAGGTTTGTTGGGTTTGGATGCATCCATATTACCTGACTACAAGTTTACTGTAATGGTTGGAAGTAATTAGTCTGAGAATGGCCACACAGCCCACTGATAGTAGATTTCACAGCTCTGTATCTAATGTGCTTTTTCCCAATCTGCTGAGTGTTTGCTTGTGGGGAATGACATTACAGTCATGGCACCAAACCTAAGTCTGTACATTGGTGCATTCACCTAAATAAACTGATTCCACTTTAATTGTCCAACTAAAATGAAAGGACCTTTTTAACTTTGTAACACAAACAACATTTTCTTTTCAGACTTGAATTTCTTCATGTATGAACATTGATGCTTGCTAATGACTCAGATGGCAAGATCTGAAGTGACATTTTGGAGTGACATTTTAAACTTCAGGGTACATTATGCTCCATTCATCTGGTGTTACATCTTCCATTGCCTGCAAGTGCCCTTGAGCAAAGCACTGATGCCCAAACTGCTTTGGAGCATGTACGGGATGTATCTACAGTAAGGGAATATTATCTCTGTGTCTTGAGCAGATATTTGTAATATTAAGGTTTCTCAAGTTTAAATTTTATCTTAAAAGAAATAAATACTACTGTAATTTGCATACAATAGATGAGATGTTGACCTTTTGAGGAAGCTCTTTAAATTCTCAGATTGAAAATAAAATGCACTCCACTAGAGATACATTTGACCTAAAACAGTTAGGTCATCTGGTTTCTAACCACTCTGAAGCTCAGAAAACATGCTGGGTGTGAAAATCATCACATCCCCTTAGACCTTTCCTCTTTTTTTATTTGTGTGAATATGTGAGAGCATTTTACTGGTTATGTGAAGCAAGACAACAGATTGAGGCAAATGTATTACATTCTTGCATATATTTGTGTGTTTAGGCCTAACTTAAATACGCTAGCAGCGTCGCTCTAGGGATAACAATGTCAGTTGGTCCACCACCCGAAATATCAAACTACTGGATGGGTTGCAATGAAAGTGGGGGAAGATATTGAATCCTACAGACTTTGGTGATGCCCTGACCTTTCCTCTAGTGCAGGGGTCTTCAACGTTTTTTGGGCCAAGGACCCCTAAGCTGACAAAGAGACGAGCAGGGACCCCTACTATATGTATGTATGTATGTATGTATACCTTTTTATGGTGCCCTATGCTACTATTTACATACTCGTATATCATCATGTTTTAATGTCAAACATACACATGAAAGGCAAAGTGAATCCATTAGCTTAACTGTATCTGTGGATTCCTACCATTGTGGCTACCCTACAGGCCAGTAAGTGTATCATCAATGTTGTTGAGGTTGTTGTGTTTTACAAATATTTTGGATATATGTTAATGTATATTTTCAGACATTTTAATTTGATGGGGAAAAAAAACTTTCAAAAAATGATTAGACAATAATTTGGTGGCCCCCCCTGAAGTGACTCTGAGGACCCCCCAGGGGTCGCGGATCCCCTGTTGAAGATCACTGCTCTAGTGCCACTATGAGGTTGCCATTTGTAGTTTTAAATGAAATGTCTCTATAACTAGTATTGGATGGATTTTTGTGAAATTTGGTACAGATATTCATGTTCCCTTCAGGATAAATTGTAGTAACGTTTGATGATCCCCTGACTTTTCTGACTATTTAAAAAAAAAAAAAAGTGAGTCATGACGAAGCAGACGAAGATGGATGGATGACCAAATACCTGGAAACATTAATTTCTTCAGTAATAGCTGTATTTTGTGTTTTGTGCTATGCAAATGTTAGCATGCTAACAGGCTAAACAGTAAATGGTAAACATCATACCTGCATGTTAGCATTATTGTTGTGAGCATGTTGCATTTAGCTCAAATCATTGCTGTGCAAACATAAAGTACATATGTCTTCTATAAAAGTGACATTAGACTACTGATACGTAGATATACTTTAGTGTGTGTGTGTGTGTGTGTGTGTGTGTGTGTGTGTGTGTGTGTGTGTGTGTGTGTGTGTATATAAAAGAAGGAGGTTTTGTGTGGCCATGGGTATTTCTATGAGTTTGTGTGTGCATGTGTGTATTTTTATGAATCCGTGCATGTGTGAGTGCATGCACGGCTGTGTGAGTGCCGAGTGGCGGACGGTCTGTCAGCTCAGGTTAAGCTGATGCTGAGTGGCCACACCTCGGGGGTGTGCAGGCCTGCGAGGTGGGCTCTCTCTCATCAGCAGCATTAGGCCGCCGCGTGTGATGGCTGCTGACCCCCGGCGGAGCGTTGGCCGTGACGGTTTGGCCGGTGTTGGGCACCGATGATGCCAGGTCCTGGGCTCACTTCCTGCCAGGAGCAGCCCTCACTCTCCTGATGTCAAATAGTAAGTGGCGCTGGCAAAGATGGCACTTTGGGTAATTTGTGCTGGGCCTCATCAAGGACACCCTGTTAAAATGCCCCTATGTGTCTGAGTCATAGACTGTGGAGGAGATGGCTGAGAGGGAGGGAGTGTCAGAAAAGTAGTTTGAAAAAAACATTTCCTCCACTTTCAAGAGAAAATTGAAGAGGAATTTATTCGAACTTGGATCTAATTTTTGTAGATTTAGCCATTTATCAGTTATGATAGAAGTGCTAAGGTCTGGGTACACAGTGACATTGCTTAAAAGAAGTCCAACAGGACAAAAAACATGAGCAGTCAAACAATACAAACTCATTTGGAAGAAAAAATGTTCATCTTAGACCTACATTACTTTCCATAGCTGTGCATACACAGAGGTTTTCCTGTGCAGTGAAGGATTATTACCAACAATTCAGGTGTGTTTTACCCTCAAAAGTGGTTAAAAAAAAGAACGGTTAGAATGGTGAAATGTAAACGGTTTGTTTACATCCTGTCAGATCGACTGAGTGTTCATTTCTTGCCCCTTTAGACTTCTTTTAGAGATGTTCCCAGAATGAGCTCATGGCATTACATGGGTGAGTATAATGTCATTATAAATGACAGTAACAATGGCCAAACCTATAAAAAATAATACCCAAATTCTAATAAACTAGAAATGGTCTTTAAAATTAGCAGAATAAAGCTCCTTTTTTTGCTTTCAAAGGTCCGACTTTGCATCAAGTTTGCAGTACCTTCTGGGTATGGGAATTTCTTGTAGTGCCTGCATACATGTATTTCCTATATCGTAATATAAAACAAATCAAGGCAACAATGTAGATAAGGTGGATCAAGTTCAGATCTATAATTTGTGAATGGAGACATTTGGCTCCCTGTTGTGTGATGGTCAACAAGGGCAGCAGGTGCACCACAGGGAAGAATGACAGGGAGGCAGGGCCACCACCAGGAAGTGACCCCTGCCAGAGACAACAATGAAAAAAGCTGGGGTTTTGGAGCCTTGAAAATATGAAGTGACAAAGGGTGCCCTTTGTGTGGGAATTGACATGGTACAAGGCTGACACTGTGCACCCTCTAGGGGTTGATCTTCAGGATCAAATGCCAAAACTAGGTCAGTGGGAAGAGAGAAGGAGATATGGGGAGGGGGGATTCTTAATATTTAGAAAAAAATATATTTTAGTGTTCAACACCTTAAGCACAATAGGCTGTACAGTCAGTCAAATACACCATTATCATCCACCTATCTACCACTTTTTAAACATTTCTTCTAAAGTCAAAGCTGACAGTTTTATCAGATAGACATCATCGGTAGCCAGTAGACAATGAAAGACTTGTGGTTTTGTTGTCAGTGTTGGTGTGGTCCGTACTGCTGAGAAAACACCTGTGGTCGTTACTGCAGATCCTCCACACAAACAAAGGTCAGCTCATAACGACAAAGGCAGCATGTGAACATTTTAAAGTTTTATTATTTAGATGTTTTGCAGGATGTTATCCAGAAGAATATCTGAAAAAACTTTTGAAAATGGTCATAATGAGGAAAAACTACTGGGGTTTGGGTCTCTCTAGAATCAAAAATGTACCGAGGTACTAGCCTGGTTGACACCAGACCCTTCTCAGTTGTAATTGAGAGTGGGTCTGGGGAAGGTTCATTCACAGCTCATTTCTAAAGGGGCGTCACCAACGGACACCGCTCAAATGCCACTGGGTGCAATTGGATAGACCTAAAACCAATCGGAGCAATGAAGGAGATGACTCTTTAACGTCGCTGCGCTATCGTCATCGTGTAAAGCCCACCTCAACAGTTGTGATTGGTGCCTCGATTTGGAAAAATTGGAAATGGGCTTGAATGGGCCCCTGGCCAGACGGACTTGCAGAGCAAATCTCAAATTTGCCGGAAGTTCGTCGAGGGTTTTCCCAGGCTACCGAAGTACCGAAAGTTGGCATCAAATGTAATCTTATTGACATATCTTTGATCAGATAGTTCCTTATTTAAATAAATTGCCAATTTTTGACTATTTCATTTCAACTCTGGGTGCTTTTCATTATGCTAACGTGTCTCCTTGCTGCCCTAACTCACGTCTCATCCTCGCATTTTAGCTCCTCCCAGCGTAGATGTGAGAGAGAGAGAGATGTGAGGACAGAGGAGCCAAAGCTGCCAAATGAGAAATGCTTGATTCCATAGTTACTTATAACATGCTGCCCAGCTGTATCTGTCATGTGTTTATACGTCATGCCACTTGATAAAGACTTCCGTGTAGGAACACCTGTTTTTTCTCCCTCTGAAGCGCCTCCAGAAGCCTCCTTGCTCCTTGTTTCCTTGAAATGCATTTAAAGTGGACATATTATGCTTTTCTGTATTTTCTGTCATATCTACAATGTTATAATGTTGGGTTTTCATGTTATATGTGGCCAAAACAAATAGAGGTAAACGTATTTTAGAAAAATCCCATGAGCTAAAACATTCAGATTTCCAACTATTCTGAACGCTCCGGTTTTAACAGTTTTTTATACACTGGGCTGAGTGTTATGCCACACTTAGCCGGCCTTCACTGGCCTTCTATGATTGGTCATTTGCTCCAGCCAGGCAGGACTGGAGTGTTTTTTTTTTTTAAGCTACTGCGGTGTTAACATTGTCACATGTAGCTACATGCTAACTGCAGTAAAAGATGTCATCTTGGCTGCCAATTCCGGGTCACATTACTCCTGAAACATTTTCAGTTATGTAGTATTTGGTTTAAAAGCCTATATCTGCCATTTTTGACTGTAGAAAGTGCTGCTTCGTTGCATTACAATCTAACGTTAGGATATACTGCTAACTATTAAGTAGCTGCATGCTAACACCAGATAGCTATAATAAGGCGGCCAATCCTGGTCATTTCTCCCCAATTTCGAATCACATTACTGCTCTCTGCTGGGACATGTCCGGTTGTGTAATATTTGGTTTAGAAGCCTTTATTTGTGATTTGTCATGGTACAAAATCCTGCTATATACGCCATTGCAATAGTTCTAGCTGCTACTAGTGAAACAAAACAGGAGTGCAGCGGAGATTCCACGAAACAAGCTGGCCAATCAGAGCAGACTGGGCTTTTTCGGGAGGGGGGGCTTAAAGAGACAGGCGCTCCTACAGAGTTTCTCATACAGAGGGTGAATACAGGTGCAGCAGTATGAGAAAGAAAGTGTTTTTTGACCTTTTTAAAGCATGTAAACATGTTCTAGTACAAACACAAAATAACTTGACAATGCTTTATAATAGTTCCCCTTTAAGGGATTGTAAGATCCTTCATGATGGAGAAGGGGAAACGATTTCCGGGTCACGGGAGGAGACAGGACACCAGGGAGCATAAGTTAGCATAATGAAAAGCACCCCATGTCTCCTAAAGAAATTACATTTACATACTACTAATTTAAGTGAAAATGCCCTTTCTGCCTGGATTATGTTCACTGGTAATGTTTTTTTCAGGTGCTTAGGGTGGGCTTAGCCAAAGCGCATGACTTCGGCATTGCATCCCGAGTCCTGCTGGGTCGTAACAGTGTGGTTTGGTTTAGGCATTGAGTCAAATGTTAATAAAGCAAAAACATCCAGTCTGAGTACTTCGAGTTGCCTAAACATAATACATAATAGAAAATAATCATGATTTAGTTGGTATAAGCAGATAGTGTATTGCAAGATCAGATTTTCTAGACAAAAGAAATAAAATACGCTTGGCAGTAAATGTTTTGAACCAAACGTATTTGCTGTTGCAAAATAGTTGTGCATATTAACGGAATTTTCAGGAGACAGGTGTTTATTTAGGCAAAGATTTCGTACGGCTGTGAGTATCAAAAAACATCACAGCGCTAGCCAGTATTGACAGAACTATTATTGACAGTATTTTGATAATTAATTAATCAATGTTCTGCTTTTCTCTTTTCTATCACTTTATATCAACTAGCTTTTGGTGTCTAAAAAAAGAGTGTATTTCCTGACTGATTAATCAAAAATATACTTGGCAGATTAAGGGCTAATGAAATCAGCCGATAATGAAAATTAATAATTCCTTGATGTTCTTGATTTTTGTAGTGGCAGCATAGATTTCTCCGTGTATTGGTTAACTTACCTGATTCATAAAAAAAGAATTTATTGCCCACAATTGTCACATTAATGAAAATTAGCGAGGTAAAGCATTGTTTTCTCAGATATTTCACCACCAAATCAGGGTTATGCATGTTATAATTTGTGCTAATAAGGTGGAATGCCAACTTCTCTCTTCCCCGCTCCAATCACCTTCTGCCCACTAGCCATGACTTGCCTGTAAAGTTCTCATCTGGGAACTCAGGGTCTCGCATTGTGAGATGAACAACAGCAGTAATAACAACAACTGGGCTGATCTTCCCCTCCAGAGGAACAGGGGTCTGGCTGGTCCAAGCACACCGGCGACCGACCCTCCCTCAGGCCCTCGTTTGTCACGAGCTGACCCTTCCATTTAATTAATTAAAATTAGCATCTGTCCCCTTGGCATTGACTTGTTACGTCAGATAGAATCAGCTTTTGTATCAGTGGGCCCCAGGGGCTGCTGGCCCTAACGAGGCCCAAGATCCTAATTAGACGATGTAAGAGGGAGGTGATTCGAGGGGGAGGGGGGGGGGGTAAGAGGGAGCTGGACAAGGAGGAGAGAAGGGGGTGGGGGGAGAGGTCTGAGCAGGGGGACACAGAGGGTCCTGCTGGGCTGAGTTGGCCCTGGGGGGAAGTGGGGTATTTATACACCCTGCACCTTAACATGTTGGAGGGGTGAGGCGGAGGAGAGGAGCAGCTCTGAATCTTTCTCTCCGTCTGTTGTACATCCTGTCTATCTGTTTATCTCCCTCTGTCTTTGTCCGGTTCGTTTCTCTGTTTGTGTCTTTCTGCTTCCCTCTCGTCTGCTCCTAACCCTCATTGTCACATTAAGAAATACAGGATGAGACAAGGATGACCAATCACAGATTAGAGAGCAATCCAATAAATTCTTGCAAACCCCTCCGATTTGTGAATAATCTCTTTTTCACATTTTAAGCCGATCCCAATTTTATAAGGTTAGGAGGGAAAGAAGAACACAATATGCTACTTTAAAATTGTGTTTTTGAATTTTCTTTTAAAGCAAAAACCATGTAACTTTTGAAAGAAGAATTAACACGTTCTTCCTCTTACAAATTAAAACTTATAATTCATAAACAGTCACACACACTTTTGCTAAACTCAACACACTCAGGGGTTTTGCCACTACAGCCTCACTTGGTCTGTTATGACCATTAGCTCATGGTGGCTAAACAAAGCTAATGTTGGCAAACTTTAGATGACTTTTGCAGTGTAACTAACAGTACTTAGCATGTCATTTCAAAGGTTTTATCACAAAAGTAAAACAAGAAGTCAACACATATTGCATCACCAGTCACCTTTGAACTAGTCTATATCCACGTCCTTCCACTTCCGGGTTTGTTCCGTTGCCGCCAAAAATGTTGCCGTAGGACCTTCTTTTTCAGCCGGATGTCCGTTTCCTTCCGCTTTCTTTGTGCTGGCGTTCTAAACTCCGGTCGATTTCTGAGGACTATAGTTAACTTCAGATCTCTGCAGGGTAAATCCAGACAGCTAGCTAGACCATCTGTCCAATCTGAGTTTTCTGTTGCCATCTAAAACAACCTTTGAACCTACACATGTTCCACTAAAACAAGTTCCTTCCAGAGGCTTTTTTGCAGAGGCACTGTAGCTTTCACTTATTTTAATCTTGATTTTCATCCACTGTTGTATTGCAGTTGCACCTCAAATCATAATGACTTAAATATCACAGCTAAAATAATGGTGTTTAGTGGCTCGACATCTGCAATACTATTTTAAAAGGTGCTAAACAAAGGGCTGGATTTAAGTTTTTAAACAATAGTGCCAATACAATACCTGGTTTTGCTACCAAAACAACAGCTTTCTTTTAAAAAGGGTGAAAAGTGTTTTTTCCTTCAAAAATGTATAAGAAAAATAAACGAAAGAAGCCAAAATTCTTTCAAAATGTTGTTTTAACACGAGCAGTCATACGAGAACTTAAAAAATCAGTTCACTGATTAAATCACAAATATCTGTATTTGATCAAAATAAAAAACTATGAATCTGACCAAACAATAAATGCTAACTTTTTTCACTTGGCAGTTTTCTATACTTGTCGGTGCTGCAGACACATTTCTGTGCCCAGCCCCACCTAAACCTAAATACAATTGCTAATTTTAAGTGTATGAGATCTCTCTCTCTCTGCCTCTCACACTCGTATAGCCTACTGAAACACACACTTGTTGTTTGACCCACTGCATATATTGTTGATCGGACTGCTGCCCGTCTCTGTTGTGCAAAACCACAACTATGTCACAGCTCCACTTTATTTTCATATTCTGATCCCCTCAGTATCTGAGGTCGGTGGGGACCGATCGGGACAGATGCTGCTGTTTGGGTGGCTGCTGCTGATGGTGACGAGGGACCAGCCAACGTGAGCAGACAGGATGTGGGCAGCGACTCGTCCCAGATAGACGTGTGTCAGTAAAACCGTGGGTGACATGGGAGGACGCCTATGTGGTTGGAGATGTTAAAGCTTTCTGAAAGTCTTAGGAGGAGAAAGTGAGACAGATAATGAGACTGAAATACATCAGTTTTAATCCACACCACACACATAGATGTATATACATGGATATAATATATGTAAATATATGTTTTATGATATGGAAAAAGACTAAAAAGTAAGATCAAACTTATTTCCTTCTAATAAAACCTTTGTCCGCTCAGCTTACACACGCGAAAAAGGCATTTTTGTGAACGTAGCGCTGTTTCGGGTAACGTTGGCTGACATTTCTGGCGTGTAAACCTCTCCAAATCCAATACAGTAACATTAGCCTAAACTCTGAGAGCATCCAGGACCGACTTCCATACATTGGGGATATACTGCGTAGTGGACTTGCTCGTTCCTAAACATAACTTGTGACCCCACAAACTAATGCACTTACTATACTTAAAAAAAAATAAAAAATTCTTGACCTCGGAAGTACTGCTTGATTACTATTAGTCAGTAAGCTAGTTAGCTGGACGTGATAACGTTCGCAGCACACTGTTAAAACAATTAGTTACACGTCAGCTAAAAGTATATACCACCTCCAAACTCCAAAATCCAGTGTGCTTGCATACCACGTCAACGGGTGAAGAAATCCAAAAAATCTTGTCAGAATTTTGACAGAAATCAGGTTTTAGTGAACAGTCAATCGACTTTTACCAGAAGATAACACAGATATTTGTTACAGTTTTTTCCAACTGCTTACACACGTTTTCAAAACTGTCTCCTTTTTTCAAAACTCTACACACAATTCCCAAAACTGCACACACAAAATGCAAAATGCCTCACATCTCCTTCAAAATGAAACACTGCGTTCAAAATAACATAAACACATCTCAAAATGAAGCATTTGCTTGATTGTATGCACAAACAAAGTCTGATTTATTTGTAATGCTGAAATAGTCATTAGATAGTTGCCTGCAGTATGGACGCCATTGTAAAGCTACTCAAGATGGGCTTTTCTCATGGTCAATCCGTGGTTGATCACATGATGAATAAGTGTGGCCCTAACATAGCTCTCCTTCCTCTTCTTCCCTCCTCCTCCTCCTCCTCCTCCTCCTCCTCCTCCTCCTTGTTGTCCCCTGTCTGTCCCTCCTCCTCCTCCTCCTCCTCCTCCTTAGCCTCCTCCTCCTCCTCCTCCTCCTCCTCCTCCTCCTCCTCCTCCTCCTCCTCCTCATTGTCGTCCCCTGTTTCTCCCTCCTCCTCCCCTTGCTCTCTGTCTATTGTTGGCATCCATTGTTCAAAACAGGTAATCTGACCTTTGACCTCTGTATAGGCCTATACTAAAGCAGTGATTGGTTAGTGTTCAGTTATGACATAATGTGTTTGCACATGTGAGGAGTGTGTGTGTGTGTGTGTGTGTGCCCTTGTAAATAAGTGTAGCATTTTGATTGGTTGTGTTTGGAAAAGGAAAGCAAGTCACTTCCTGTTAGATTGTTGTGTCTTAGGTAGAGAATTGTGTGTAATGTTTTGAAAAAAGTGTTTTATGCAATTGAAAACAGGCTGAGAAATAGCTTATAGTTTTGGAGATTTGCTGTGTAATTTTGCACTCTGAGTGAGAGGTTTCAAAAATCGTGTGACATGAAAAGATTTTGTGTGTAAGCAGTTGAAAAAACCTGTAAAACCAAAGAAATTATTTTTGACCCCAGGTCTATAGGAGATCAATGCACACTCCAAATTTAAGGTGTACTTGTTGAGCAGGTAACAACATATAAGTATTTAGGCATACAATTAGACTGTCAGTTGCAGTGGTCCCATCAAGTGGAGTTTGTTTGCTCAAAGATGAGTCAGTGACAGTGAACTTAGAATTCATGGAGTGGACAAAGATATCATGCTACTGTTTTACAAGGCAGCCATTGAATCTATTGTTCGTTATTGCATTATGGCTCGGTTCGGTAACCTGTCCATTAAATTAAAATCACAGCTCCAAAACTTAATAAAAAGGGCTGGAAAAAGAATTGGCCAAATGCCACCAAAAAACTGTAATAATCACTTGCAAAAATAATCACGAAATAATTTTGTTTCATTTCATGCCTAAATTCTTGAATTAAGACAAGGTAAGAATTTACAAAAGGCTGATTTATTGACAGTATAACTGTCATGTTGTGCACGTGTTTATCCCTCAAATGTGTGAATGAGTCGTGCTAATTTTGCACAGGCTTTTGTGTGTGTGTGTGTGTGTGTGTGTGTGTGTGTGTGTGTGTGTGTGTGTGTGTGTGTGGAGGGGTGGTTGAAGTGATGTTGAGGGGGGGGTCAGTCAGTCATCACCCAGTTTGTGAGTGAGAGGACTGGGACCACATGCCCCTCTTTTAACTGTGTCAGATCGCGGTGGCCTCTCCAAATCATGTCCCTGTCACACACACCAGCGGCGCTGCGCCGTATACACCTCCAGTTTTTTTTTCCGAAAATATGTTTTTTACAAGGACACTATATGTTTTCTGTTTTCTACAGCAGTTGCTACATTGTCCTTTTTGTTTTCTTGCATTTATTTGTCAGATTTATTATATTTTTCCCAACCTGAAAGTTGAAGTGCTCTTGCAAAATTTAAAGGGGACAGATAATGAGTGTTTTTCTAATTAATATTCAATTTAGTGCAACTTTGCAGTGTACACGAATGAGAGTGCTCCATAAAAGGTCTCGATAAACAGCTTCCATAGTCTAGCTATATGACAGATCTTGATACAAATGTAAAGACACATATGTAAGCTGATGATAAAGCAATCAATTAGACCATGGAAAAAGCAGTGCTGGCTGTTGGTGTGTGTGTGTGTGTGTGTGTGTGTGTGTGTGTGTGTGTTTATGTCCAGTGTAGCCTTGAGGAACTCCTTCAGCTACACCCAGTGTTTGTCAGCTGGCGAGCATTCTCAATATAAGCACTCTAATTGCTCAGAAAATTACAGCTAACGATGATTGCACTTGACACGGGCTGACATTACGGTGACACCACAACGCCTCGTGCGCCCCAGCCCCCTACCTTCCTCACCTCCCCTCCCTCCCATCCCTGCCCAACACCCTATTGACCGGAGCCTTGCCCCCAGTGACCGCCGCGTGCCCTCCGCTTGTTGAAGCTGTCCAAAGCAGAGATGTCCCAAAGTTCAATCTGCTTTGGCATCGCTTTCTGCCACCCCTCATCTGTCAGCCAAACCGTTTTGTGAACCATAATGTGTTCCTCTGTACTTATGTGTGATCTGTGCTTTAGAGGCACATGTGGGAGAGTCTTTGTGCACAGTTATTTTTTTACATTACATTACATTACATTACATTACATTACATGTCATTTAGATGATGCTTTTATCCAAAGCGACTTACAATTGCTATATATGTCAGAGGTTGCACGCCTCTGGAGCAACTAGGGGTTAAGTGTCTTGCTCAGGGACACATTGGTTGATGTATCGCAGTGGGAATCGAACCCAGATCTCCCACACCAAAGGCATGTGTTATATTCACTGCGCCATCACCACCTTGTAAAGACTTATAAATATGGGTGTTTTCTTTTGTGGTAATGTTAACATAATACTGTAAATTGTGCTCTTAATGGGTGTGTTAAAAGATTATACTC
Organism: Sander lucioperca; assembly: GCF_008315115.2. Taxonomy (NCBI): domain Eukaryota; kingdom Metazoa; phylum Chordata; class Actinopteri; order Perciformes; family Percidae; genus Sander; species Sander lucioperca. The sequence goes on along the minus strand of NC_050194.1, from coordinate 23,343,835 downwards.
TGAATCACGGTGACGGTAGCAGTTCTGTTATGTAGAAGAAATGAAGATGTAAATAATAAAGAGTGAGGATTAAGACTTCATACAACAGACAAATGCATTGTGTGAAAAAGACTATAATTCAATATTAGCATGTTTTTTTTGAAGTGTGCGTAGTTTTCCTGTTCTGGTCCCTGCAAATATTACTGTAAATGCATGTGTGCACATGTGAATGAGAGTAAATGTCTGCATGTGCATGTGCATGAATGTGTCCATATACCCGGGGCCCTTCAGGCCGGGATGTGTCACCTCTTTGTCTTGTCAGTGTTAATGTGAGCATGGCCAGCCAGGCGTGGAGCTATGACAGATCAGCAGACGAACCCCTGCTTCCCCACCCGCTTCCACCTCCTTGACCCTATTTCCTCCCGTAGTTCCCTCCCTCGTCTCCCTGCCCTGAGCACATGGATTAAATATCCTTTACTGTCCAGGCATCACCTCTGGCATATGGAATCTTAATTTAATTTCAGGTCAGAACCTGTCCGTCACTGGTGCTCGGGCTACGATGCTTCACAGCGCCAGAAGATGCCCAGTGGGCACCGGCGGGGTGGCAGAGAGGATCAGCGGTGGTGTGTACAACAGGCACCTCACAGGCGTCGCACTCACGGCTGAAAGCCATGGTGTCACAGCAGCTCTGCAGCTTTAACCTGTGGCATAAACTCTTACAACAGCATATATATATATATATATATAGTGTGTGGGTACGTATGGTTGTGACAGGCAGGTAAGATGTGCTGACACTGTCACGCCGTGTAGCAAGCCCCTCCATTAAGCTGACCTTTACACCGCTGTGTGCAAAGCACCACGTATACAGTAAACATCGTGGCTTTGTGGCTGGGACTCTGTAGTGCTGCTTGTGATGCTGAAATGTGGAAATGTTTGAAAGCCAGAGCAGATGCAGACCTCCGATTTTGCCAAGATAACAGATTTTTATAGATAACAGTTTGTACTAATCTAAATATGGCACCATGAGCGTTAGAACTCTTGTAGTGTGAAGGAGTTACAAGTTTCAAAGCTTCCACTTCTTGTTTGGGCCTCAGACCAGTCGGAGCCTTCACATCAGATTAAACATGTTTGATTTGTTTGACTTGAATCTAAATGAATCTGAGCCTGTAGTTTGAGTTGATCAATGATGAAAATCTGATGATCACGGTGTGCTGTTTACAGGTGAAATCTGCAAAACTCCCTTAATGATTAATGTTGTCTTTTTATAGTCAGACATGGTCAGATTTTAAATGTATTCAAGTGTTTTCCTATCTGAAATAAACAGAATTCACACTGGGAAGACTGCTTTGCTTGTGGTATCCAAATTATATCAGCATTTTTAATTTAGGAGATGGATATTTAACATGCATTTTGCACGCACAAAACTCAAATTAACATGCAGTAATTGGGACTTCATAATAAAAATAGCTGTATTAAAGTTTAATGTAACGTAAAACTCAAGAATTACAAGCTACCTGAGTTGAAATTTAAATATAGGCTCATTTCCTCTTACTGTAAAGTATCTACTCACCACAAAAACACAGACTGTGGGTGGATCCCCCACACACACACGGCTGATATGTTTGCTCGTGGTCTGCGATATTCAAACTTAGTCAGTGGAAGCCTCATGACTCACAGAGTTGACACTATCTCCACCAACTGAGAGACAGAGACCACTCATCATCAGATCCAGATCCAGGCACACAGTCATCAACTCTACCGCAGTCTTCTGTGTAATAGGCGAGTTGTCACTACTACAGAATGGAAACTATTACATGTGCACATAATTAATAGCCTGTCTATTGTTTCCTATGTTTCCAATCTGGCCATGGTTGTATTTGCTTGCAGTTTCTATGTGTAATTCTCCAAATATACCGTTTTTCCATCATCCCACAAACACGCCTCTCAGCTCGTAGTAGGTGTCCACCTCTGCAGTGTTTTGGTTATGAATGGTTTCATCGTGTGAGGAGGTGTGTTTGGTTGGATACTGCACTAAGTGAGGTTCTTTTGTCACTGCATTCATTTATGAGAATCACTGGACAATTCACGGTTGTGGGCGGCGAATCAAATGTCTGGAACCTGCAGGTTAATTGTTGATGTTGTGAAAGCTTTCAGTTTGATTGATATAGAAATTATGACCAAAACGTACAAAGTTAACTCGCTTTTATATGCATGAATCACACTGTTAGGGCGTATATTATTATTAACCACATTAGTGCCAGTCATCATGCCAATTGCTCAGTCTGCCCTGTCTTGGCACTATATATCGTATAAATTTGTTTTTCATTCAAAGTTCTGCAGTGTAAACAGTACCAGAACTTTGCCTAGATCGAAATAGTCTAAATTCTGTAAACGTCTGACTTTAAATCTGGAATTTAATCTGAAATCTGACTGTAAAACTGATAACAAGTTTGACCACATGTCAATTATTGGTGCTGCAGACAGATTTGGGTCTGTGTGTATAAATAAAAAAAAGAAAAAGATATAACACCCAGCCCTACATGGCACTGCTAGAAAGACTGGAGTTTAAGTATCAAGTTTAAGTGTGGGTGGGCTTTCCCATAATCGTCAATGTCATCTTTAACAGACCAAGAATTTGAGCCATAAGCATAACGGTTGGGTTTCCAAACCAGCTGGTAAGTTTATAGGTTAGGTAAGAAGAAGTAAATTTAAAGCGTTGATGCGTATACAGGAACATATCTGGCATGTGTGCGCTTTCCTTTGAACCAAACATGAAATTAGTAATTGAAAAAAAAAAAAAAAAAAAATAGTCCACATGAGCTGCTTCCCCTCTCTTTAAAAGTTTTTTGTTTTTATTCCACCTAGCAGCCCCCTGGCTCTGGCTGTTTGGCGCTCCTGTCACTCATGCAGCCACAGTGATGGAGGTGTGGTGGAAGAGGAGATGGTGGCGGTGGTTGTTGGGGATGTGTGATGTGTTGTGACAGCGGGAGCCAGGGCTGGCGGGCGGTCACCATGCGGCACCATATTGCCGGGCTCCCCGGGGATGTGGGATGAGCATGCCAGCCTTGCCAAGATGTGCTAATAGGCGCAACACGTCTTGCTTTCACACATTAAGGCAAGCGAAGGGTGACAGATCAGAGCTGTGATACTGCCGCCTGTAAGGGAAAAAAAGGGGCCACACTACCGGTTTGCCATGCAGCACAGGCTAATGATGAAAACTCCCCGAGTCGAGCAATATGCCCACCAATCACTGAGATGATATGTGTGCAGACAGACGTATCTCCATCTCTCTTGTCACAGAGTGAAGACCAGTGCAGATCGCTCTTCACTAGAGTGATGCTCAATTCCATATTGTTACTGACAATAAAACTCCCAGTGTTGAAACAGGATCAACACTTCTTCGAAGAAAACATTCTCACCCAAAGCAGCTGAGGTCAAGTGGGCTCCTCCGGGCTACAACACCTTTTGTCACATCTGTTACCAGAACCCACCGCTTGGATGTAGTGTGCTGAGCTGAATGTTTAACTGTGGAAAGGAAACGAGAGCTTCTGTGCACTCTCTCTTGTTACTTCCACCTTCGGGGCCATATGGTTGATTTGGCAGATTTTCAAACACCTGCCTCCATTTGTTTGCCTCAAAGATTATTTGGAAGTGTTGGTTTGAGGAGCAGAACGAGTAATCTGAGTCCAGTCCAAATGTCCATATTGTTCTTCGAGTTTCTATAATTAATAATCATTAATGACATTGCAGATAGCACGTCTGCCAGAGATATGTGATCAATATTTCTAGTTTTGGAAGCTTGGCATGTGTAGCTAAAGAATATGTGGAACAAAATGAAGTGATCTACGCACTGTATAATTTCAGGCCTTGTAGAATAATCTAATTAAAGGGATAGTTCAGATTTTCTGAAGTGGGGTTGTATGACACCCCCCAATTCAGAGAAGCAGGCAGAAGTACCGACACAGAAGCTAAGCAATGTCCTGCTGTGGACAGGGACAGCAGCAAATGCATTTTAGACACCTACAAAAGCTGATTAAGTGTGCGCTATATTTAGAATATTTTCACCTCTTTACCTTGCTGTAACAGCCCTTTCAGACAGGGAACTGAAGCCGTTATCTCTGCTTTCTTCAAAGCCACCAGACTCCTTTGACCTTTTGTCATTTTACTTTGTAGAACACAGGGGTTGCTGGTCTCCCGCTGACTCGATCAATTAGTTTGTTTGTTATTGTGTGATTTTACGCAAACTAACCTCAACCCCATTCACCTCCAGTTTGCTTCAAAATCAACTGTCCAGTGCGTCTTCCCAGCAAGATCAGGATCAGGAATGCCACTTCGGATCACATCCATCCAAATCTTCACTCCTCCACCACTCCACCAGTTTCTAGACTCCAGGGCGGGTAGACCCCCTCACATATTACTTCAAATTCTTTGGTCCATACCTTAATTATTAGGTATTGAGTACCGATACCCAGCCCTAACAATCATATTTGGGTGTAATGTCTGCGTGTCCTCATACTTTGTTATCGACCTTTTACAATAATGTTCGGCTCTGAAAACATCCTCTTTCAGCCAGCCTGATCTCAGCAGGTATGATCGTAACCCGGCCAGCCTTCAAAAAGGTAATTTCTTCCATGTCACTGGGACAAAGATGAACTCACTGGTTCTGTGTGTCAGGCATCTGAGAGCCATTTCATGTAGGTGGATACCCTGCTGAAGACCCCTGTGATACGTCCATGGCTGCCTGTTCTTGATCAAATATTAAAGTAGAAGGCAGTCCTGACAGTAGAAACTGGCACCTCCACCCTTCCTCTGACTGTAGTAACCTTCTAACATCCATAATGGATCATGTGTTATGGATTAGAACATATAAATGATTGCAGTTGCACTGCATTGAGACACTGCATGAGGCTACATATTTCTTTCAGGATTTTAGAAAGGATGTGCTTGGCTTTACAGTGCGATGCTACTGCAGTATTATACAATTATACATGAGAGGTAAATGAATGATTTATGGAGACAGTGGCTCACCTCTGTGTCACCCCTAATGTTAATGTGGAGACATGACTAGGAAAAAATGATTTTGCTTCATCCAGTAGCATCCTACAACTGGGGACGCACAGATAAACACACACCCACAGAATGGCTTTACTTATACAGTTTACTTGCAAACAGATCAACATCTGGTTTTCTTAAAGGTACCACATTATGCTTACTTTCAGGTTTATACTTGTATTTTGGGTTTGTACAAGAACATGTTAACATGCTTAATGTTAAAAAAAACACGTTATTTTTCTCGTACTGTCTCTTTAAATATACCTGTATTCACCCTCTGTCTAAAACGCTCAGTTTTAGTGCCTGTGTCTTTAAGCCCCCCTCCCGAAAAAGCCTAGTCTGCTCTGATTTGTCAGTTTCTGGTTCTAATGCATCTGGACATTCACTGCAGCCGGGGAATGACTGTAACTGTACTGTAGTGAAACTTTCTACCTACATACATATGTATATATTATAGTATAGTTGTGACATCACAACCTTACAGAAGTCTCGTTTAAAGGCACAGTTTCTGAATACGGGCTGTGTGCATTTATCAGAAAGACTACTTTCTGATAAATCAACATTTTCTCTGTGGATTGAGCATTTTGATACTTTCACAGTATTTATATAGCACTCCACCTGCTTTTATAACAAATTTCTTTTTGTAAATCTCACTTTTTACAATATGGGACCTTTTAATGCCTATGCTTCATTATAATACACTGTATGGCCAAAAGTATGTGGACAACCCTGGCACACATCTGAAGTTGCAAGTATCCAGTATTTCACAAAAAAAAGCTAAAATTAGCGGAGATAATGTACATAATTTTGTGTAACAGAAATATTGTCCTTCTTTTCTTATCCCTTCTCATCTTGTGACCCTTCCGATTTTATTGTGGGAAGGGAACCCTTTTGTGTGGTCTGTACCCCTAGCTTGCTTCTAACTTTGTGGCAACAGTTTGTGTTGGTCCCTTTCCACCTCCTTAAAGAAATGTTTTTCCCTTTTTGCTATGGAAGAAGTTGACTGGTCTGACTCTGCACAGAGCCCTGACCTTAACCCCATCCAACACCTTTGGGATGAACTGTGAGCCAGACCTCATCACCCAACAGCAGGTCCAACATCTGGAATAAAGACTGAAACCAGACTGCGGGCCATAGACATAGTGTAGTTAGTTATAGACTTAGTCCAATATATAAAAAGAACAAACTACCATGTATTCCCCAGAGACTGAAAACCAGAGTTGTAATGTAACAAAGTACAAATACTTTCCCACTGTACTTAAGTAGAATTTTCACGTATCTGTATTTTACTTTATTTATATTTACGAAATTTTTTACTTTTACTCCACTACATTTCCTAAAGATAACGTATACTTTTACTCCACTACATTTCCCCTATGTGTCTTAGTTACTTGTTACTACAAAATAAAATCAGAAGAAATTTGTTACACTGGAAAACAGTAGGTTTGACGAATCATTGCTCCTAGATTGCTAGTTAAAGCACGCTCCAATCCAGTTGGCAACGTAATGCCGACGTTTGTTGCCAAGCGGCGGAAAAAACATGGGCCAAAACTAAAGAAGAAGAGGAGGAAGCATAATAACTGATAGTATCATGGAAACACCTGGTGCAGGCTCTGCCGCCATGGTAACAGACGATGATTACCCTGACGACAGACGATGGATACCCTGACGATAGATGATGGACACCCTGACGACAGTGGTGAACGGGGTGGTGACGAAGATAACGTTACACACCTTTGGCCATATAGTTCATAATCAAAGTTTTTTTTTTTTTTAAACTTCTAATAGGCTAATTAAGTACATTTAATATCAGAAAATTACTTTTGATACTTAAGTACAGTAAACATCAGATACTTTAAGACTTTTACTCAAGTAATATTCTAAAAGGTGACTTTAACTTCTACCAAAGTCATGTTCTGGTAAGATACTTGTACTTTTACTCAAGTAGGCCTATTGCTTTCAAGTACTTTATACAAGACTGCTGAAAACTGAATTACATTCAGTCTCATCTTCTTCTCTAAGGATAAATAATAGAACAGTGAAGCACAAACCACTGTTATCTCCTCAGCATATTTCATTAAGCCTATACTGGGCATAATCCTGTAAGTTAATGTCTCTCATACTCTTCTGTGTCTCTTTGTTATTCCACCAACACCTTGACATATAAACTGGACTGGCAATATTTTTCACTTGCCTGTCAACCCCTCCATCCTCCTTCCTCCCTTCCCCCGATCGACGCAGTCCCTGGGGCCACGCTGTGCTCGCTGAAGCTCTGTGTTGTGAGCGGGCGCACTGCCTGCCGTCAATATGGGTGAGTTACAGAGGTCGCCGGTTCAAACGCAGTTCACGCTTCACGCCGACACTATCTCTGCCTCTACCCGCGTAGATAACGTGTGCTGGAGTGTGACGTCATACTGTATGTATGTTTTGGCTTGCGTGTTTACTCATTCATCCACAGCACGGAGGGTTTCGATTTCTCTGGCCTGGGCCTTCTGCTGGCCGACATAATGAACATGTCGTCAGTGGGACAACCGGCACTGATTCCTGGTCGAACAGCATGTGGTGAATCTGTGTGTGGGATCAGCTGTATCACTGTGTACAGCTCAGTCACTGGAAGGGAAATGTCACGCAACAATCACAGTCATCTAGCTTGATCTTTCACTGTATATCTTTCTGCACATCAACGTGACACATTGTGAGCTCCAAGACTACATCCACTAACCTGCTAAATCTGAAAATGTGTTTTTGTATAGATCTCTATCCACACAGAAACGTCTAAACAGGAAAAAAGCTGACTCATCTTTTTTTGTCTTTTGTTGGCCGACAAACTACAAAATTGCGCTTCACAGCTCAAATCTGGTAAAGAGTGGGACAGACCGTGTGATTACTCTGCAGAGTCTCAGCTGGTTTAACCTCTGCTCTGTTCCTCCCTGCTCTCTGGTATTCCCTACACTGTGTTTTCATACAGACTCTCACATAGTTTCTTGTTTCTGGTGTTAGTCAACTGAACGAGTATT